>NC_136633.1:19397580-19455080 GCF_933228915.1 Telmatherina bonti | reverse complement strand
TATATATATATATACAAGAAGAGAAAATAATACAGCTATAATTGTTAGGAATATTTATATTACAGAAACATGTTAACATCACATTTTATAATTTTTGTATAAAAAAAAAAATAACACTATAAATGTCTATAGAAGCAAAACATTGTATGTGAAAAACATTTAACACTGTGCAGGGATGGAAATCCCAAATCCACTTAAAAAGAATCATGTAAGAGAACTAAAACACCCAGCATATCAGAACATAGTGCAATCAAGCATGTATGTCATGGTATATCATGGTTTGGACATATTAGGTGGCATGTAGTGCAAAAAGGCTTACAATTACAATTACAGCAGTGGACTCCAAAAGAAACGAGTCAGGATTTGTTGATTAACTAAATCCCAAGCACAAGAGCGGAATGCAAGAAGAGAACTTGTCACAAGACAGTTCTGCCAGCAAACATGGCCATGGCCATTTAAATTCCAAAGTTTATGTAATTTTGCCACTTCCAAGTTATCATGCAACCTTGGATTATAGTTGTTTTTTCTGATGATGTTTTGGTTGTTTATGAAGAATGTAAAAAAAAGATGCAAAAACCCTCAAGCACAAGTTTATATCATATTATAAGTGATTAATACATAATGATGGTGATGTTAATTATCCTTTTTTTTTTCAATACTAAATATAATATATAGGCATCCTAGACAATTGTGAAGTGCTTTTATTACTGTGTTCTGGCACTTTATTGAACAGATGAGTACGGAGTTTCTCCACAGAGATTAATAAAGTATAATTCATGAAGACTTTACCAGTATTGAAACCAGCTCTCAGTTTAATCCCTTAACATTTTGCAAGTGTAATAATAAAACTATTGCATGATGCTGCAATATGCTTCCCGAAATGTAACATGTTGCTAAGAGAGGGATTAACATTAATACAAGACTAGATCATTACAGTAATTAAAGCTGAAGCACAAAACCTAAGAGTTTTTCATACAAGGTCATAGCCCTCAGGTCTATAGGTCAATAAAGCAATGCACACAGAAATTGCTGACAACAAGATCTGAAATCAACTTTCCAGGCCATGTTCTCTCTGAAAAATGATTTACACTCAGAAAAAAAGCAGCTACAAGATGCACAAGCGACACACACACAATGTAAAGCGTCATTTTGCACCACTGTAACTGTAGGCGCTGGTGCTTTTTCAAATTCAATCACATTTTTCATTAACCCCAGGGGAAATCATCCCCCTTACACACACATACACACCCACACACACACACACACTCCTTGACGATGATAAACATGTTGGAAGTGATTTTTTTCTTCTGCCTTTCATTCCCTCTGCCATCTGCTGTCTCCAGCAACTCCACGAGCTGTTTGTGTTAGAAGAATATCACTCTCCTCCACTTCCTCCTCCTCTTCCTCCTTGTTCCCCTATCAGCTGAAGAGAAAATCTCTTCTTACCCCCTTCAGAGTTCTCAATACATTAATATTTCACCCGGACCCACCACTAACCTCTAATCATTTTATCTTCGTCTGTATAGAAACAAAAACACACTCCTGCAAAATAAACCACACAGCTGTTGATGCGAAGCAAAACAGAACCATCTTTAGCTGTTTGTGTTAATCATCAGAGTGAGGTGGGGGGGGTCACAAGAGATCCTGCCGGAATGCTGAAGGGTGCAACTGTCTGTGAAAGGTCTTGATTTTCTTCTGCAGGGAAACTAAGTCGTGTGTATTTGATTGACAGATTGCCTTCAGTGAATTTCCAATCAGTATTTTACCACAAAAAAAGGTCCATTAGTGTTTTTTAGTAAAGAAAAGAGGCTCTTAGTTCTCCTCTTAGTTCTTTTTAAGAGGCGTTTAAGTCTGAACTGAATATGGAGAACAGACAAATGATATTATGCTCTAGCTGGGGTATCATTTTTAATCCACACCATGACCAAAGTAAACCAAAGTTATGGCTCCTACTGTAGAATTGTTATGTTATAAGGCAATGAATAAACCAAAATGGATAATTATACCAAGTGGTGCAGTTTAATGAGCTTGAGAGTGGCACCATCTATTGATGAAAAATTATAAACAGCACTTATTTCTAAAGAGGAAAAATCTTCATCCTGTTATGCTTTCATCCTTTGAAAACAAAACAATGACTTTTTGTCATTATTTTAAATATATAAAAGTATATATTTATATATAAAAATAAATATATAAATTAAATTAAATTATATTATATTATATCATATTATATTATATTATATTATATTATATTATATTATATCATATAATATTATATTATATTATATTATATTATATTATATTATTATTTTTTAAAAAATTTTTAAAAAAAGATAAAAATTGCTTCTCTGAGTATTTCTGCATTTAAATCATTGTAAAGCATTGGCAGACTAAAAGAAAAAAGATGAGCTCAGACAGACCTTCACACACAAGCTCCTTCCCCGCCTTCTTCACCCGCTAAGACTCTGAGGACGTAGAGATGGCAGACCAACATGTATGTGTAGTATCAGGTTGAAATAGTAAAATAAAAGCTAATCATGTTAGCTTTCATCATTTACATATTTATTTAAAGGTTTATGTACAGATTGTGCATTGATGACCATAATGATGTCTCCAGCATTAACAAACTGCTATTTTCCATCTGTTGTCTGTCAACTATTAAAGAGTCAGAGAATCCTGAAAGAAAAATACAAAATACAAAGTAAAATGTTTAGATTAGCCCTAAACCTACAAACATATGTCTTGCAAAAAGCACTTAACACTGGCTCAGTCTTTTCTAAGCATCAGTTAAATTAAACTAATTTACGATTATCATTTGCTGCTGCCTTTTTTCTAACACTGTAACTTTAATTTCTTTCATCAGATCTTATTTTATTTTTCTGTTTTACTTCTCCTTTTTTGTTCTTTTTAATGTACTTTTAAAGCTTTTTCTGTACCCTGCTGTAACGCTTTTGAATTGACTTGTACATGAAATGTGCCGTACAAATAAGCCTTTCCTTGCCTGGAAGAGCATAATCTTTCCGTTTTGAAAGGAATCCTTTACTCTTGGACTGTCTAAGACTAAATTGCTATTACATTTTTTGTAGCTGACTGTTCATCGAATTGCTTGTGATGACTCCTGCGGACAACATAAAAGTATTACTTATACGTGCAACCAGGCAGACAACACAGCAAAATGTCAAATGCAGCTGAGATTCTGCTCATCTTTCTCACACTTTAGTTACATCTATTTCTAGTCCAATATTAAGATCATTGAAATTAGGTATTATTAATAAACGCATTGTTTTTCACCAATATTGTGAGCTTTCCTTCCTGGTGAACGGCAACATATGCCCAGTAAACAGGAAAGCTGAGGTTCTTACAGTTGTTCAGAAGTAAATGTGTACAATGTGTTGAATTAGAAGGTACGATAACTGCTTTGAACCTGGATTTTATTGGCTCAAAGGTTATTTCCATCCATGCTCTTATATTTTATTGCTTTCTCTGACTCAGTCTCTGGATCTGGGTAGCCTGGCGTTATTTTTATGTTTTTGTTCTTTTGCATGGCATTTTTTAACTTTTAAACTCATTTTAAAATCTTGCAAAGTGCAAATGTCCAAGAATTCCTTATTTCCCCACATATAGTTGCCTTAGCGAGGCCTTTCACATCACCCACACTGTGCAGGAATGTCTCGCAGGCAAAGAATCTACGGCAGTGCAGACTGATTGCAGAGTGGTCGAAACTTGGCGACTGTGTGTCTCCCTACTGAAATGCGGCTGCAGGAATCTGCAAAGGTGGACTGAGTGAGTCTCTTTGTTGTTGACATGGCTTTACCAGCCAACCAGACACTAAATAAGAATGGAGAGGGTTTTTTTTTCTTTACAAGCCAGTCAGGAACAGAGCAAGCACAGCTCTTCATGGATTGTAAGTGGGAAGTGTACTAAGGCCATTTTTCTTTTAGCTAAACCATTATTTTCAGTAAATCCTTTGACACACAGCTAAATTAATATCAATTTTGTAAAATTGTCATTAATTGACATCCATCAAATCTTATTTTTTCTGTTACAAATTTTCTTCTGTGTTTGCGTTTCTCCATTTTATTTCTAAATAATTAACTCCTTAACCCATCCCCCTGGTCTTATGCTACATCTCCTTTTCCCTCTTTGAGTTGTATGCATGAATTCTGCTAAAGTCAAAACATTCCTGAATGAGAATATACATGTTATCATCCTTTTAAAGTGAAGTGGAAAAACAGTAATTGGCCCTGTGGCATTCAGTGACGACAGTGCTGAAGTTTGTAGTAAATTAGCACCATCTAGTGGCTGAGAGTGGTAGCAGCAATCTTCCGACTAACAATAACTTAGAAATACACATCGATTATTCACATGTTTCGAATTGATTTTAGTTATGTTTATCTAATTGAGTTCACATTAAGTAAAAAAAATAAAATTTGGAGCCATTTGTTGAAACAAAAACAAAACAAAAAAAAACTTTAATGAGTGGTAAACAAGTTCAAAGGGGAAATCAACAGGTGGAGCACAGATGAATTCCTTCCAGAGAAATATCCATTCAATCATTCACAAGACAAAACTTTATACCTATACTGTTTGTCAGAAAATTAACCAAAATGTTCTAAAGTTCTAAAAAGGCAGGGCAGCCCTGATTCCCTAATTATTAAAAAGCATGAAAAAATTGTAAATCTTATACCAACACAACCAAATTGCCTTTCAACTGTATAACTTAGATATTCCTGAGTAACAGAATTTGAATTGATCAAATGAAGCTCTCCAGGTGACTTTCCTCCAGTGCACTAACTTTAAGTTGACTTTTTGTAAAAAGTGCAAAATCATGGTGTGTGTGCAGAAAGCATGCTTATATAAATTAAAACTTACACATGCAGAGGTGCAGATCAGCACCTGGTCAGGCAGTGTCCACGTTCTTGCAACTCACACATTTTGTGGGTTTATAAGTAACAGTGTGTGTAGACGTGTTTAATCCTTATGCATTAGTGTGTGAGCTCATGTACAGATAGACAATGCATGTCTATCTGTGGAGAAGATGCATTGTGGGATTGCCCGACTTGGAACATAGACATTTTTAAGTGTTTTGTAACTAAATAACAGGGTCTTTGGTTTATTGATAAAGTCCTCAAAGCAGCAGAGTGAAACAAAAACAAGATGATTAGTGCAATATATTACTGGTAAAGCACATCATGAGTCATCACGACAACAGTGGGATGTTAACACATGTGCAAGACAAACCGATGACTTAAAGACTTTCATTAGAAAATAATAAAAACTCATTAATTCTAATTTCATATATATATATATATATATATATATATATATATAAATTATAAAGTAGTGCTGAATAGGCACAGTTAATACCATTAATGATACTAATATTATATTATATTATACATGTTATAGTGTCTAACAATAATGATCACTCTGGGTTTGTGCACCAAATTTGGTGTTATTTTATTGGTTTCCTCATAAAAATGTTCAAATCAATTCAGGTCAGCAAATCTTTTGGGATTTCTATCTGATGAGACTATCACCATCAGTCTGAATGCGTAAAATCAATACCCTTCATGTTAACCTCAGGATTATCTTAAGAAACTTGAGTAGTACCTTGCTCCATAAATTTATGACAGTAACTTATTTTTCCTTTTTTTTCCACAGATTTTCCGGAATAAGTGCAGTTGTACATGTTGTTCTGTCTTTCCTGTCCTCTCTACCCCAACCAGTCGAGGCAGATGGCTGCCCTCCCTGAGCTGGGTACTGCCGGAGGTTTTCTACCTGTTAAAAGGGAGGTTTTTCCTTCCCACTGTCGCCGCGTGCATGCTTAGGATGGGGGATTGGATCAAAGTCATGATTCAATGCCATCAGTTGGCTTCTATTATAGGCTATGTATGAATTGGCTTGAATTGATGTGTATGTAAAGTGCCTTGTGACAACATTGTTGTGAAGTGACGCTATACAAATAAAGCTGAATTGAAATAAGGAACCATGCAAATAACTCAAACATCACTCAAGAGTGAAACTGTGTATTTATGACGGTTATTACACATATAAATTCTTGGGTTTTGACGTGTCATGCAGTCCTGGCTTTTTTTTAACACTCTGGGTGAAAAACCGCTTTAAGGGGGTAGGGACCTCTCTTTTTTTAATCATTAAAAAGTTTGAATATAAACAGCTAGTCCAGTAGGACTTAAGTAAAATAAAAGCAATGGCCTATTTTTCGTCACACACTGCTTTTATCAGAGCTAAACGATTAAATGAATTGATAACAAGACGTAGCTATCAGCAAGAGGCTCATAGAACATTAATTTACATGACGCTGTGGCATCTGCATCTCTGAATGCTAATACTCAGAGATTACATGACGTCATTGGGCAAACCTTTATCTTTTACCCTTTTCCCTTCTTCTTCTTTGCATCTTTTCCTGAACTGGGCACCTGATGACCATTTTTACTTTTTTTTTTTTTTTTATGCTTAAGCGCCTCACTCAGCTAATGAGAACAAGCGTGAATATCAGGATGAAGGAAACTTTTTCTTCTTCGTTATAAACTGAAATTTGTTTTCGATCTAACTCGTAGACAATTCTCATGTATCAACATCAAAGTTGAACTAAATACATCAAACTTTCCATGGAAATAAATGTGTCAAAGTGAGTGTGGTTTCACTTTATACTCCTACCAGCTGACATGAAAGCCCTCCAACATGTTGACCCTCATTATGACGTTTTCCCTCCACCTGATGACGACGGTGCGTTTGTGGGCGGAGCCTCCGGCTTCCATTAGTATGAAGCTGAAAGTCTCCGCAGTTTGAGGCTCAAACCAGCGCGGGTTAGTGAACCTTCTGTCTCAGTAAATGTCTGGACACAACTCAGAAGATAACATCTGGTAAGTAAACAGCCTGAACCACGTTTTTTCCTTCACATATTTTCTTATTATAAATCGTTTTCCAAACAAATGTGGGTCATATTTTGCCTATTGTTCCCATTTTGATATATCATCTTAACATAACGACCATTTCATAAGACAGAAATAAAGTAACAGATTATGTCACTCAATAATATTTAATTTTATGCTAATCACGTGTTTGCTTAGACTAAAAAACAAACAATAAAGAAGTCATTACAGCAGTATACTATGACATGAAACAGAAGTCATGTTCCCATTGTATTATTTGGTCTTAAGTCATAAGAATTGAAGCACATATGTTTATTAAAATTAATTGAAAAATTAATTACAATCTAACTTTGTGTTAAACTTTGAAATGCTGCAAAATAATTAGATCAATCATTAAATAAAGTAGAGAAAAGCACAGCAGCTATACATTTGTGTTATCAATGGAAAAAAACAAACATATAGTTAGATTATATAAATCGCATTGTAATTTTCAATAAGGACAAATGGCCACTCTTCTGAGATTTGACCACAAGAGGAGTTTTAAGCATCCTTCATTGCAGTGGGTTCCTGAAGTGGATGCAGACAACGCCGGTAATTACATAACTTCAGGTTCAACACTTGTCCCAGAAAGTTTCCTAAAACCAGCAAACACAGAGACAGACAACAGACAAAACCAAAAGTTCCGGAGATGAAACTGGTCGTAACTAAACCTGTCCAGTCAACTCAACAAGTCTCTTTGCTGGGGAATAATAATCTAAACTCCTGTTCATTAAACGGTCCACATGGATTAAAAGTAGATTTACATCACTTTGGTGTCACCAGCTTTTAATGGGAGTAAAATTTAATTATAGAACTGGGTTAAGTCATGTAACTTGGAGAGACATTGTTCTTCCAAGACTTTTAACCTCATTTTACTAGCATGACCACTGTGCTCAGCTGGAAATGCTGGGACACAAACACCAGCTCTTCTGCAGGATCTTTATACTGGCTTTTTTTTTTTTTTTTTTGCTACCTAAAAATGCATGTAGGTTTTTTTCTAGAAAGTAGTAATAGTTGTAATAGTAGTAGTAGTTCCAATCTGCCAGTAGCAGTGCAAGAAGACCTGAGTCACCCAGTATCTCCCAGACTTTCCAGTGAAAGCAGCATCTGCCCACATCGCAACATTTTCTGTCTTTTCAGTGACACCCCTTCCCTTTATGATAATTTCTATGAAAGATACAGTTTACAAACTTGTCCAACATCCTCCCAATCTGCTGAAGATACTTTTAAAGAGATATTTTTCTATGCTCAAAGTCCCTACGACAGTAAACTGACTTTGATAAAGTCCAAATCTACTCTCATTAGCTCTAACCGAGCTTTTATCTGATGTCAAAACAGCTCGGTTTCTCTTAAAGCAGGAAGTGGTAACTGGGTCAATTCCTTTAAACTCACCATGATCTGCTGGTTGAATGTGAACCCATTTAACTCCTGGTAATGTTGTAGACCTTAAAAGAAAGAGATTAATGTAAATATTTCTGTGGTATTTTAAGAGTAGGTGTTATTTAAGTTCAATTACTGAATCTGATTATTAAGATAATATAAATATGCACACAGAGAGCTACACAAACTGCCACCAATGTAACTCAGCAGTCTATGAGTCTGTGAGTACAAGAGTTTAGTTTTCTTTCCAATTTTATATGTTGCCACATAAACCAGTGAGCTGCAAATGTAGAATAATTTGTTTGGAGTGCCGTCATTCTTTGTGAGCTGTGGGTCATGCATTGGCTGATTGCTGTTTCTTTAGTGGGTTTTTTAGTTTGCTGCATTAGCAGTAAACATCAGTGCTGCATATCCACTTGTAAAACAGGAGTTACCTGTTGCAACAGGTATAGTCAGTGTCCACTATCTGCTGTGCCATACCAGCACAGCCATTCTTTACCACAACTCATCACCAAAAATCAAACAATAAAATAAGCATCTAAATGCACCAGTATGATATATAACTTGTCCAAGAAATGCATCTATGACCCTGTCCTAATAATCACACTACCACCCTGGAATGCATGTTTGTGTTAAAGGGTTTGAGTGTTTAGTGTGTCCCAGTTCTCCAGAGTGGATGTTAGCCCCGCCCCCTTTGCACCCACAGTCCACACTTCAGCGAAGTCCACATTCATGCAGACTTTGCTGAAGCATATTACCCAGAATTTATTGCTTCATGTGGCATTTTGAACCAAAAAGTAAAAAAACAGGTGATGTTTGGCAAAAAAAAGTGTCTTTTCAAGTACATCCAGGCAGTCAGTAGCACACAGCATTAAACTTACAATTTGAACGAACTCCGGCACTGCGACGAGAGTCTGGCGTATGAGCGTCTTTTTGTGCTTCTGCTATTTTCTTCTCAAAATGGTTGTTTGTTGCAGTTTAATTATCATATTCAGCAGCAAAAAAGCATTCACAAATGTTGAGAAAATGACGTAACGGTGCAAGTAACCACCACTGTCCCAATTCTGCTGTTTTCTCATGCTTGTAACCTGCGCCCTCGAACCCTTACGGTGCACACTTCCGAGAGGACCATAGGATGTAGTGTGGGTACTGGGACAGGGCATAAGTAGCAGACTGACATGTAGCGTGTTGCTGCATTATTAGTGGAACTGGATGCATATCCACCATCCTCACTAGCTGCATTGATCAATGAGAATGGATGCAGAAGCTGGGAAATTGCCTGCAGGTATTTTCACTGGTTACATTTTCTGCTTCATAATATTAATTTTGTATGTATGTGTGTCCTGCAGGATCCAGAAATACGGATTTTCCTTTGAGGTTCCCTTGGTCAGAACCCAACAGCAGTGTTTCTTCGGTCTCGGAGCTGCTGAACCACAGCATTGAATCCCAAACCTGAGGTTAACGACAACTGATCAGGAGCTCCAAGGCCTCTTGAAGAGTTTTCTTTCAGAATCAGATGCTCAGTGGACATTTAAGCCCTCTTCGTTACTTAAGATGACTGCCTAGAACATTTTGCAATGGAACAGATTGGCGAGTTATCATTTAGATTGAAAGAGAATTCTTTAAAACTTGTTTAATGGAAAGTGTGTATAATTAGGTTTTAATTATATTGTAAAAACCTGACCTATTACCTTAAAGAGCTCTGCCTTGTTAAACAGCTTCAAAAGTGCTTAAACATGGCCACCAATGCCAAAATGGAAGCAGCAGACATTATTGTTGTAATTATCTATTTCATCCTTGTGTTAGCAATTGGCTTCCTGGCAATGCGGAAAGCCAATCGTAGCACGGTAAGTGGCTACTTCCTGGCTGGTCGCTCCATGAACTGGGCAGCTGTAGGAGCGTCTCTCTTTGTCAGCAACATAGGAAGTGAACATTTCATCGGATTGGCTGGATCAGGCGCTGCTAGCGGGTTCAGCGTGGCTGCATGGGAGTTTAATGCGATACTACTGCTCCAGTTGTTAGGCTGGGTGTTTATTCCTGTGTACATCCAGTGTGGAGTTTACACAATGCCGGAGTATCTATCGAAACGATACGGAGGGCGGCGGCTGAAGGTCTATTTTGCTGCGTTATCTCTTGTGCTTTACATCTTCACTAAGTTGTCCGTGGACCTCTACTCTGGGGCCCTGTTCATCCAGGAGTCATTAGGGTGGAACCTTTATCTATCTGTTATCTTCCTCATTGCGATGACGGCTTTGCTGACCATAACTGGAGGTTTGGTTGCTGTCATCTATACTGACACAATTCAGGCATTCCTCATGATTACTGGAGCACTCTGTCTCACTGGCATAAGCCTTTTCAAAGTTGGAGGATTGGAAGGTTGTTATTTCTGTATTTCTTCTTTGTGCATTGATTTGTTTATTTAATCCATGTAATTAATTGATATACCCTAAACCTTGTCTTTCCATTTCTTTCAAGGGTTGAGAACCAGATACATGGAGGCGACTCCGAACATCACTGCTATCTCATTGGCCTATCCCAATCTAACGTTTTCTGAATCATGTCATCACCATGTCAACCCAAAGCCAGATGCTTTAAAGATCCTGAGAGGCTCAACAGATCCAGACCTGCCTTGGCCTGGTTTTTTATTGGGTCAGACTCCAGCATCAATTTGGTATAGTTGTTATTTTCCCCCTAAATCATAATGTAAACAGGCTTTTCTTTTTTGTACTACACACAACTCCTCCTTATTGTGCATTCCAGGTACTGGTGTGCAGATCAAGTGATTGTACAGCGAGTCCTGGCAGCAAAGGACATTTCTCATGCCAAAGGGTCTACGATCATGGCGGGGTTCCTCAAAATCCTTCCTATGTTCATCATTGTTATCCCAGGTAGAAACACTGACTTCCTTGCTGTATGACAACCAGCTAAAATCCAGTCTGCTAATCTCTAATTGTCTGATTTGTGTATCATCATGATTTTAGGGATGATTTCTAGGATCTTCTTTGCGGATGAGCTGGCATGTATCGGTCCAGAGCACTGCATGGAAGTCTGTGGTTCTGCAGCCGGCTGCAGCAACATGGCGTACCCACGCCTCGTCATGTCAGTGATGCCTGTGGGTCTCCGTGGGTTGATGATGGCCGTTATGATTGCTGCTCTAATGAGTGACTTGGACTCCATTTTCAACTCTGCAAGCACCATATTCACATTGGATATTTACAAGATGCTAAAAAAGCAGGTGTCGTCCAAAGAGCTGGTGATAGTTGGCCGGCTGTTTGTTGTAGTCATGGTGATCATAAGCATTGCCTGGGTGCCAGTCATTATTGAAATGCAGGGAGGCCAGATGTTCTATTACATCCAAGAAGTATCAGATTATCTGACTCCGCCTGTAGCGGCTCTTTTCTTGCTCGGTGTCTTGTGGCATCGTTGTAATGAGACAGGTGCTTTTTGGGGCGGAATGGTGGGATTTGCCCTTGGAACGCTTCGTTTGATTTTAGCATTTGTTTACCGAGAACCACATTGCGACCAGCCTGATGAGCGTCCATCTTTCATCAAAGATGTCCATTTCATGTATGTAGCAGCGTTCTTGTTCTGGATATCAGCTGTAGTGACTGTCGTTGTTAGCCTTTGCACTTCTCCACCAAGAAAAGAACAAATCAGGACAACTACTCTGTGGGGATTGAACAAGAGAAAGAAGGCAGAAAAGCAAGAAACAGGGAAAGGGGGAGAAGTTATGAATACTTTGAAGCTTATAAATCCTGCTTCCTCAAATGGCAGTGGTATTGGTGATACAAAGTGTCATGACCACACAAAAGAGATCAATGGTTCTCTGACAATTCAGAAAAATGCTCAGTCAAGCAAAAGCAATGGTATCACAGCCCATCCAGTCCAGAGTGGTTCCCACGAACCGATTTCTGACACCAAATTGGTTGAAGAAAAGAGAACAATGGGCAATGGGGAGGGGGATAAGGAAGGCTGTTTTGAAGGGGACGTAGTTAAGAGTAGAAGATGTATGAAAGTTTTAGAGGGAATATGTGGGCTCCAAGAGAATACTTCTGAAGCTCGGGTAATTACAGTTGAAGAAGAAGAGAGGATTGTGGACGAACTTCTTCATGAACCTCGAAGAAACAGAATCATACTAAATATCGGACTGATGGTTATTTGCGCTATTGGGCTCTTTCTTTTTGCCTATTTCTCCTTATAGGCTCAGAACAACTTCAGTAACAAAAAAAATAATGTTAACAAAAGATGTTGATTTGTTTTAGAAGTTTTTGTTACATTAAAATAAATAATTTTGTAATTGTAATTGTCATTTTGTTTGACAAATTTAACAGCACTTAATTCACTTTTTTATTTTATTTTATTTTATTTATTTTTTTTTTTTTTTTGTCTTGTCCAGCATTTAAGCAAGCAGACTGATGTTCTGGATGCTGTGTTCTGCTGAGCAAATTTATTTTGCCAAGGGGAACTTTTGTAGATGTAATGATCCCCTTGTATTTCTTGATTCTTATTTTATTTTTCAATTTGTTTTGGATAATAGCTTGTATTACAGAGTTTATGCTGCTGGACCCGACCGGAAAGGACAGGAAAGGGGCAGAAAGAGAACAGAAAAGAGAACATAAAAAAACAAAAAAAAAAACAAAAGAAAGAGATCAATGCATACATGTATATGCACATACATACCCACCTACATATATATGTATATACACTCGCACATACATTATATATATACATATATACATACATACATACATATACACATACATACACATGCATACACACACATGTACACATACATGCATACATAAAGATAGATATACATACATACATACACACACATATATATATATATATATATATACATATATACACATATACATACTCACATACATACACATACATATACACATACACACACATACATATACATAAACATACATACACATACACTCACACATATGCATACATATATACATATCCATACACATACATACATGCACATACACATACACATAAGTACACACACATACCCACCCACACACATAAATATATACACCCACACAAGCCAACTCTAGATTCGTGGAGAACAAAACCGTTGACAATCATGAGGACCAGAAACTAGCAAGTTAAGTCAAAAAGACAGAAAGAGAGCTACCTGCTGTTAGTGAATAAACTTGCTGGATGACTCAGTGACTGTGACACATGCAGAACATTCATGCAGAACATTTAGAGTGGAACGTGTTCAGAGAAGAGTGATCATGCCAGTGTGACCCCGCCCACCTAGGGCTAGAGGCAGGCCAGGAGAACCCAGAGACCCGGGTAACCGACAGTCACCCCCAGGCACAGACCCCAACCACCCCACTCCGGAGCCAGCCATGCATCCGCCCAGGAAGTGGCGAAGGAGGTCCCCAACCAGAGTCCCCCGCAGTCAGGGGGAACAGGCCCCAGCAGGCCCAGGCCGGCAAGGGCCGATCCCACCGGGCACCGGCCACCTAGGGCAGAAGGAGCGCAGGCCCCAGGGCCCCAAGAGCCCGTGAGCAGCCCCCCGCCCCCGCAGGCAGAGGGCACAGCCCACACCGACGGAGGACCAGGATCCCCAGACCGCCACCTAGCGGCAGCCAGGTCGCACCCCAGTGCACCAGCTGCGCCCCCGGGTACAGGACACCACCCCCCCACCACCAAACCACACACACATATACATGCATACCCCCCCCCCCCCCCCCCAACACGCACTCCCCTCACACATATACATGCATACCCCCCCCCAAACACGCACTCCCCTCTCAACCCCCATCCACACATCCCTCTGCAATCCATGCACATCATCCATCACATATACAACCCCACCCCACCTCTACTCACTCACCCATACCAAGTCACACGAACCCCAATTGCCCCCGCCCCCACACACGCTCACCCCCCCCACACACACGCTCACACCCCACCACCCCATCCCTCTACTTCTACCCAACCACACATGCCCCACCAAACACCCCTCCACCACCCATAGCCCCCCTCCAAACTTCACCCTCACTCACACATCCCATTCCGCATATACACCCCCCCCCTACACACACACACACACACGCACACACACACACACATACCCTCACTCCTCCAACACAGGCACACCCCAATCACTTTTTTATTTTTAAGCCATATTATAAATAAATTGACTTGACTTAGAAATTTTGATTGTATTTTGAGGATTTTATTTTTTTGTCCAAATTTCTTTATTGAATTTTTCGCAGGGAATGTCATAGCATATGACAGTTTAACATTGCTTATAGTATCTGCATAAGAATGAAATATAACCAAGAGCGAACGGAAAAGGAAAAACCCTGATTAAGTCCCACTATCCCTCCCAAAAACCCTTGTCAGATGCAATCACAGTCGTTAAGATTATTGCCCAAAAGTATAACAATGAAATAAAGCAAAAAAGCAAGTAGTGATAACAAACATATGAATAGACAAAATAGTAAATAGTAATAAACATAAATAAATAGTAAATAAAATAACCATTAAAAAAAAAATTAAATAATATACAAAAGAAAGGGGGAGGGGGGGGCAGCTAGGTGTTCTCTCTCCCTATTTCTATTTGATCGGCTAAGTGTCGTCAAGAGTAATGCTCAGGCTGTTATTAATGTAGGTCAACAGTGGGTCCCACGTTTTATGGAATGCTGTCAGAGATCCCTTCTGTGAGAACCTTAACTGTTCCAAATTTAGACAATGTAAAATTTCCCGTATCCAGCTGTTATGTGTTGGTGGGGAGGTGTGCTTCCATTTAAGGAGTATGGCACGTTTGGCTCGCAGGGTGGTAAAGGCCACAACATGCTGTGTGGAGATCGGCTGATTTTTAGGAAAAGGGAAGCCAAAGAGAGCAGACAGGGAATTTAGTTCCAAATTTGTGTTGAGGGCCTGATTGAGAGTTTGAAATATATTCGACCAAAAACTAGTCAAGCTCGGGCACGACCAGAACATGTGAACGTGGTGTGCTGGGGATTGTTTACAACGGTTGCAGGCATCACTGTGATTTGGGTAAATTTTTGCCAATTTGACATTGGTGAAATGAGCTCTATGTACCACCTTCCACTGTAGTAAGCAGTGCCCGGCACAAATCGATGATGGGTGGATCCTTTTTAAAATGTCTCTCCACTGGTCCTCGGGGATGTCTATCCCCAGCTCATTTTCCCACACCTTTTTAGACAGTATAGTAGGGTCTGGGTTCAAAAGTGAAATCTTGTTATAAATGACAGATATCAGTCGCTTTTTTTGCCAGTGGAGAAAAAGTACTTGGTCTATTTCAGCTTCAGGGGGACAGTTTGGGAAATGTAGAAACTGTTTTTGGATAAAGTGTCTCACTTGGAGATACCGAAAAAAGTGGCTCTTGGGTAGGTTGGCCTTATCTGACATGGATGTAAAAGACAAAAAGACACCATCCTCATACAGGTCCTTAAGTGTTTTGAAGCCTCTTTCAGACCATGTGCGAAATGCAGCATCGGTGCAGAAGGGAAGAAATGCATAATTATTCAAAATTGGAGCAAGAATCGAGGCCCTATGAAAACCATGTTGTTTTCTAAACTGGATCCAGATTTTAATTGTATTGGTGACTATTGGGTTAGGTGAGACATTACAGGAGCATTTATTTGGGAGCTGTGAACAGACGATAGAATGCAGAGAACAAGATGAGGATGCGATCTCAGTGTGGGCCCAAGGTGGACAATTATCTGTGCCATCACCATGGAGTCAGTATATAAGCTTGTAAATGTTGCAGGCCCAGAAATAGTGAGGGGGATTTTATTTTTAATATAATGTATTACATTTATCATTATTTTCACATTCAAATGGCACAAAGATATGTTCAGTAGACTGTTTATGCTGCATACAGCTGACTATTGAACTAGTATGAGTGGGAATGTTGGGGAAAATATTGTAATGTATATTGTAATGTGCGAAATTAAAATATATGTTTAACCCTTTTTTCAGTCTTTAATGCATTATTTAAGATAATAGTTTTTGGTGTTTAATGGGGAATAATGGCCCAGACTAAAGAACATTTTTTGAAAGTATTTATAAAATATTTTTGGAAATTTATACAGTCAACTAAATTAGAAAAAAATCTTTTTTTTCCACTGTGATGTGAAAGTTTTCTAAGGATATTCAAATATATTGTGTCACCCACAAACAAGATCCCTGTTGTTGAGTTATTTCAGACTATTTTGCACTGTAAAACTATAAATCTGAAACTATAATGACTGATTTTATGTCTTATTTATTCAAACAAACACTGCAATCAAAAATTGGTAAAATATTTATTTTCTAATTCACGTTTCTTTGGGAGAGTAGTTAGTGTGCAAGTTTACTGAGACAACAAACGTGTTTTTAAGATGCCACAGTGTTATTAGATTGTTCAATTTCCACAGAGCAAAGTCTTTCGTGCATTTAAAAGCCTTTATCTGTATCTGTGCATGATGGTTGTTGTCTGTTAGCAGTGTGAAGTGTGACTTGACATTTTTGTCAGCTGATGTCCTTGGCAGAGAATAGAAAAATAAAACAAACAATGAGGTTTGTGAGAGCCAGTATTTTGGCAGAGGGAATGTCAGTGGCATGCAGATATGTGGTTTAAACACAGCGAGCTTAACACTTCCATTCTTCCTGCCATGACCCAAACATCCCATCTTTCGTCCAATACCTGAAATAAATTAACAGCTTTTGGGTGGATGACTTTCATACGTTCATTAAAAACAGGAAAAAACTTTGAAAGCAAAAGTTTCCCCTGGAGTATTACAGTTCATATTGCCACAGATCACCCCTCTTTATTGTGGCGTTTGCATCAGTTTTGAGTTTAACTTGAGTGATAAAAGTTGATTCAAACAGTCATTCTCCCCTAAGAATATACTTTAATAGTGGAGACCACTCCAAATAATCTGATAAAAGCTACTACAACTAACTAGCAAGCTGCCACACCGTCAGGATTATACTGACAACAACCATAGCTATAATGGAAAGTTACAAGCTGGAAATGGAAAGTTACTTCTTACCCTCATTTTGCCACACAAGCTTTAAAAATAGCTTGACAGGTGAAGTGTTTTATGTTTCAGAAACCTCCTTTTCTGTCTGCACTTCAGTTTTTCCTCTTTCAAAGAAAATGCTAGTATAGATTAAATAAATTATAATTAAAGAAGACAGAAACTTGCAAACTAAACACACAGGCTGATCCATTTGAGCCAGTTTTTGAAGACATAAAAAGATTGTAATTTACAGATTGCATAAATTATAAACTGAAATAGTATTTAACTTGTATTTATTTACTTTCATAGCAATACAGCTGATTTGAGAAACATGACTGTGGTTGCACCATGAAACCAGTACAGTGAATCTCTTCAGCTGAAATCACTGACTTCTATCACCTGCAATACTCTGACTCAAAGTTTAAAAAATGGACTTCGAATGTGCCTATGATGTGCTTAGATATGAAGTATTAGCACATTGTGGCTAAAAGACAGGAGGATGTGGGTCCAATGTGCAACAAAAGCAGAGACAGGACAGAGACCAGCATCAAAAAGTTCTTCAACTTGGCCAGGTCAGAAGATTTCAAAGTGAGTTTACATTTGTATTTTGCTTTACCCTCTTGTGATCGGATCATGCAAATTTAATATACTCAGCACATATGTTTAAAGGGATTACAATACCAGAAGCAAACACAAAAATCTAGTACTGTTGTGGACAAAGATGCTGAGATTGGAATAACTGCAACAGTTTTAGCTTTAATAGAAGCTTTTTCTGTCTATGTTAATATTTGAAATAGGAGCCATCAGCTTATAACTTCACATAACACCAGTATTTCATGAAGTTTGGTTTTGCCAGTGAGGCTTGTAATGTTTCCGAAGCCAACGGTCAACCTGTACATATAAACAAAAGTGGTATGACATGCAGGATTGAGGTGACCTCCATAAATATGAACAAGCTTCACAACATTGCATTATATTCAATGAATACATATCCTGTGTGTGTGTGTGTATAACTGTATATATGCAAGTCTAAAATTGTCAGATTTATTGGGACTGAATGAAAACCACAAAAAAATAAAACAGGTGGAGTCCACATTTGGCATTTAAAACCATCAGCTTGATGAGAAGTCATATTGCATTGAATTTAGTTTAATACTTTCCCAGAACAGCAAGTGAACTGGACACAAAAGGACTATACAAATGTTTATAGGACAACATTACACAGAAGAGTCAGAGGAAGTACACATCATTTAAAAAACCCAACAGCAAAACTTCCCCTAGAGTTCAACTTGCCCAGCCTTGGTTTTATGGCTTTCCATAACACTAAATGTTTTTGATCCTTCCTGACTTGTAAGTGACAATGAGAAAAAGAAATTAATATAATTTAAAGGTACAGTTTTTAGAATGATTAGTTTATGTTCATGAAGCTTTATATATATATATATATATATATATATATATATATATATATATATATATATATATATATATATATATATATTCTCACCAGCAGCACAAAGTTTGTATTTTTATTAGGTAATAAGTATAACAGTGTACAGCTTAATAAATACAGCACTGACATATTTGCTCCATGTGCTTTTTGTAACCTGTCCTTGTTAAAGCTGGGGAAGGTAATGTTGGCGAGCCAGCAAGATGTGAAAGTAGCGCCATGTCTTGGCTCCTCCCGCTCTGGTTTTGCTACTTGCGTGATGCAAGGCTTTTTTCTTACCTCCGCCAAGGAGATCATGTTTTTACCGGCTTTTATCTGTTTGTGTTCAAGATAACTCAAAAAACTATGGACGGATTTTGATTAAATATGGAGGAGTTGTTGTAAATGTGAAAAGGAGGAACAAATTTAATTTTAGTGGTGATCTGGATCACCGTTTGGATCCAGGAATTTTTTAAAGGCCATGGCGGAGGTTTGCGCTTTCCGAGTGCTTTTCTAGTTTACAGCTTTTTCCACCAACAGTTTTCACTTTCTCGGCTGTTTAGCAGGAGGAGGCAAATAAACCGAGCCGGGTTGGAGAAATGCTTTTTGCATTTTCTCAGCCATGGTTGCCTTCCGAGTTTCTTTTTCACTACTTTGCATTTTCATCTCAACACGCTATTTAATATGCAGGGTGTGTCTATCAGGTGAGCGCTGCGGGAGGGCAAGGAAGGGGAGCCGGGAGAAGAAGCTTACAAAATATAAGAAATGAACAGCTTCAATTTGGCCTGAATGTTTTGATTGGTCAGAGTTTTTACAGATATACTGTAAACTGAGGGGTCTAACTATATTTCTGATTATTCACGATGACAAAATGTACAGACTACGAACAGGATGAGGAACCACTTCACCCAGGGTAAAAAAAAAAAAAGATGTCTCTGAGCAAGATTACCTAGCCCAGCTTTAAGCTGTGCTTTCTGTTGCCATGAATGATCACATCAATCATTAAGTTGAATTGTACTAGTTTACATGGCAAAAATTGAATAAAACTAGCATAATGTTACATACATACATTTGCACTGGTTTGTTGCATGTATGCTAAAGTTGTGGCTCTTTTTCCATCTGCACTGCTCTTGCAGAGTCTTTTTACACCACTGATACTTGCCAAAGGGGGTTCAGTTTAAATACTAATCTGATTTCAGAAAGTCTTCTTTGGTCATTCATTTTTATTTCCTGTCTATGCAGTGCTCCAGAAAAACTGTATGTGTTTATTTACTAAGAATTTGTGTTCTACTTAAGCAGTCAAGTTCACTGCAGTAGATTTGTAATAAGCAAAATCTTTGTCAGGATATTGTTTAAGTAGGCCAGTACATTCACCAGTGTGTGAAAAGGGAGAAATTAAACCTAATGGAAAGTAAAGCAATAGTGGTAAATGTTAGTCATTCTGACCACAAGCAGAATGCCTCACTCTAAAGATATCATCTAACTAATTATCTCATCCAACAATGAAGCCAAAGCTTAACAAAAAGTTCTTGTAACCCCTGAAAGAAAAAGAAAGAAAGTTTATAACACCTGGGTCACATCTGGCCCAAATGTTGCATGCCATAATAACAAATAGGAAACCTACAGCATCTGTCAGTGTCATTGTCATAGGTATCCCCAGGTTAGGCAAAATGTGTCTGATACCTTCAAATATGGTGTTAAAAAAAAAAAAAAAAAAAAAAAAAAAACAAGATCTAAAATGGGAGTTGAAATTCTCTCTGTGTGTCGTTTTTTTTTTTTTTTTAAGGCTGCTTTGAACAGTTACATTTTAGAATACCTAAATTAGATTTATTATTGTGATATTCAAGGCCAGATTATCCAATGGGCATTATGGGCACAGGCCCAGGGGCCCATGCTCATTTGGGGCCCATGTGTGGCCCAGGTAGGGCAAACAACAGCATCTTGGACATGAAACAAAATGTACATAAAAGCCAGATAGTTACACCAGAGTGTCTAGTGTATTGCCATTGCTACCATTGGCTGAGAGATGTTAGAAATGTAGTTTCACAGTGTATCATTCCCACTTTTCACAATTTTGCGGTGGGGAAGGGGGCCCCTGGAACATTCTGGGCCCAGGGGCATGTGCACTATTAATCCGGGCCTGGTGATATTTCATTAAAAGTAGCAGCATTTTAGCATTTTATCATAGTTGATGAGTATGATTATTTAGCTAATCAACTATATAAATGATTTATTAATCTTTTAATCTCTTCTTCAATAAATCTGAAAAGCTCCATCAGAACAGCTCATCCGTAGTTTGCCCTTTTGTGAGACAGTTTTGACCAATTCTTTTAATCTGCTGGGAATCTGAGTGAAGAAAATATCGAATAAAGACAAGTTTGAACTGGAATGTAAATGTTGGCTAAAGACAATTCGACAAACTAGAAGTAAAATCTCGCGATTTCTGGAATATTTTTTATTGCGGATGCTACCGTTAAGCTAACTGCTTGTACGCAGCGTTAACCGGAAATGAAGAATAAACAACCATTTCTGATTTCACCAAAATAAATGGTCATCTACTGATGGCTAACTATACGTAGGCTACGATAAATGCGTAACAAAGCAAACATGATTTACTATTTTCATTCATTTGTCTTAATTCAAAAAAAGACATTTAGCCTGTGTCAAAATATTTTAAGCGAATTTAGCTGAACACTTGGAGGGCGGTGGTGGAATTTAAAGTTTTATTTTATAGGCTTAAACATCCATTCTAAGCATGCACTCTTGTCGCAAATCTGAATTTGTTGGTCGATACATGTTCCCCTAAATAATGCACACGCTTTCTTATGAAATACTTTTATATTATTAAATGACCGGAAGTTTGTGTGTTTTTCTTGCTAACTTGGCAGATTTATTAATCTCTGCCTGAGCTGAACAGTAAACCGACGCAGCTGGGTTTGCATCAAGTATCATCCTAAAAGCTAAAACACAGGATTTTGCCTTCGTTTCAGATTCCAGAATAGCATCTTACAAAGTTACTTGGAACTGTTAAGCAAATGAAATAATTGTCATTTATTGTAACCCCAGAAACGGGCTGCAGGGAAAGGAGAGAAAGAGAAAAAAAACCCCATCAAACCCGGCAAACAAAGAGGTCCTTTTTTCAACGCCAACATTTTTCCTCCATATTCTATAGTTATGAGTCATGTGGCCATCGAAAATGCCCACGGTCTAGAGCAGCAGGTAAGACACGTCAGTTTTAATTGCGAAATGTGTTTAATAAAAAGTGGGACAACAGTAGGGATAAACATTAGCTTGCCGGCTAGCCCGACACCGTTAGCGAGATGCTATCGTGCTATGTAGCTTGGGTGCGCTTGATTTGGACACTGTAAAGAGACTGCGAGCAAGGACCATTTGAAGCGACGTGGAAAACCATTCAATTTCTCGATTTATTTGAAATATAATTGCATGTTGTAACTGTCTGAGTTGAACAATACTGACGCTATTTTATAGTTTGCTCTGTGTGTAGAAAAAACTAAACAGAGTAATGATAAAAAAAAAACACACGAGTGGGGTAATTGGCACTCCCCGGTGAGCATATCAAACGCACCCATGAACTATTATGTTCACTGCGTT
The DNA here is from genome assembly GCF_933228915.1 of Telmatherina bonti. Classification (NCBI taxonomy): domain Eukaryota; kingdom Metazoa; phylum Chordata; class Actinopteri; order Atheriniformes; family Telmatherinidae; genus Telmatherina; species Telmatherina bonti. The sequence continues at coordinate 19,432,716 of NC_136633.1, read as the reverse complement.
CGTCTGCAGCTTGATACAATCATAAAATGGAGGTGTAAAAGGATGGAGCTAGCGGGGCTGTCACATAAACAATGCGGATTTTGCCTTTTTAGCTCAAAGCTAAAGAGGTCATATGCAGTATACAGTTTTCTTGATGGTATTTACTGCGGCCCACTTAAAAAAAAAAAAAAAAAAAAGAAAAGTAATTTCTTCTGCGTCACTAGAAACGTAGTCTAGCTATGTCTGGTCAGGCAGTTGTATAGCAACAGAAAGGTACTGCATGTCCTCAATTGATATTAGGAATAAATCGGATTGGCCTCTAGCGTGAAAAAACGATGCAGACTCTTGAAATAGGCTTGCAAGCGAAATAGGAAAGTAAAAAGGTGCAATTGGAACTTTTAGGATAATTTTATTTTTATTTTTTTTAGTGGGTTATCCTGGGCACCAGTAACTGATGCACCAGCATAAATTCTTTCCCCCATGATTACCTCATCCCCTCTCCAACATCATCTGCTGCTATAGTCTATGGAGTTAGTTGATTTCAACATGAGATAATCTGTAAATATGAGGTGTAATCATTTACAGTTACTGTAAATTCAGTAGATGACTTTCATTAAATTTGAGCTGCCAAGCTTCTGCTCGTTTTTTCTTAAGTAATATTTTAAAATTTCTTCTCCTTTTTTGTTGTCTTCCTCTGAACTATTTTAATCTATTCAGGTTTTCTTTATTGCTTTGAGGAAAAAAGCCTTTAAAAAAAGGACAGAGCCATATCTGACTGTCAGTAACTATCAGAATAAGCAGTGGGTCATTTGCATGGTATAAAAGCAACACAAATTTGGTTAAAATGAAGCTCAGAAAGAGAAGAATCAATAAACAATTCTTAGTATGAAAGTGTTAGGAAATAAATAAATGTCTAAAAAGATATTTGTGACAAGTGGAGAAGTGAAATGTCGTGGTTTCCCAGAGATATGGAGGAGTTACTGGAGTGTATTTAATAATGCAGTGCTGATAGACTCTAGTCTTTCTTTTACATGCACATTTAAAGTGCAGTTTAAGTTTAGTAAGATTCAGAGCTGTACATTTACTGTCTATTTTTGGTTGTCCAGCTTGCTGTCCTGGACTTGAGTGCGCCGGATGGACAAGGTGGAGGTACTAATAGTAAGCATACATTTTTTTTTTGTGTTTTTCTTTTGGAAAGATCATTCCAATATTTATATATTGTATATTTTTTTATTTTCCAAGGTTTATTCTTAAAGACAAAACATGTGAGGCACCACACAATAAAAGCACATTTCCTAACTTTACTGCAGTGATTTCCTTTCGTAGTGTTTTTTTGTGTTGTAGTTGCATCACCTTGAACCTTGTCACACAAAAGCAAAGCAGTGTGAAATATTAGAGGTGCTTTTCTGTTTCTAAGGAAGGTTATACAGAGAATGCAATGCCTAAGAAAGATGTGGGATAGACCTGGTTAGATTAACAAGCTCTATAATGGCATGTTGTTTATTATTAATTTAACTTTTATCATGGTAAAATATCTCGCGTCATGTTTTCTTTGTAAATAGACACAATAATATAAAAGGACATATTATCTGACAAAGCACTGGGCAACTTGCTCCAGCTACATATTTCTGTGCAATCCCTTTTTTATCACTTTCATTTTTAGACACTTTCTATATGGGCAAATTAAAACTTGGGCACAAGAGAAGACCCGTTTCCAGAGTGTATAATTTATTGCTACCAAGATTTATCACTATTAGGTTATTAGGTATGAACATGTTCATTATCACTCATGTTAAACTTAATGTTTTTTCTTTTTCAGGGCGATATATTCCTCCACATTTACGAAACAAAGATGCATCCAAGAATGGTAAGAAGGATCAAGTTACGTTTGCTAACAAAAATTCTTTTTTTCTTTTTCTTTTTTTTTTATTCTGTGTGAATATGTGACTATATTGCCCAGAAAAAATTGCTGGTCTTTAATGTAGCTGTATTTGTTATTGGTTGTAACTGCTGTCAATGAATTGTCTTACTATCTAGTGGGAAATGCCTTTGCTGCTGGACGACAGGGTGGCTACACGATGGCTCCTGCAGCTACCTGTAAGTTTGTCTCTACAAAGCTGTTTTCGCACATGAACAGCAGAATTTTTCAGGATAAAGTCCAGACTATTAAGTCTGTTTTTTTTCTGCAGTTGCTTTTTGCACAAGCACTGCACACCAGGTGACTTTCTATGGAGATGTGTTCTTCTGATTAGAAATGTGAGGGAAGTGTTGCAAGAACACAAATCTAGTAAATGGTAGGGTTGTGATTATTTGCATTTGTACTGATTCGATTCCAATTTTTTTTGGGTGCCGATTCGATTTAAAATGCGATTCTCACAATTCTTCAATATTGCAGATTTTTGTAGATTAAAACAAAAATTGTACAAACTTTTTTGCTCATCATTTTTCTAGATTTAAATTTGGAAAAAAACAACACAGTAGCCAGACCATCAATCTGCTGCTATAATGCCCAAGAAGACAAGTAAAAAGATCAATAAAAAACCCCCAAAAAAATGACGAAAATGTTATAAGGAATTATTTTTACTTATTTTTAAAAAAAAAAAAAAAAAAAAAAGATATTTTTTTTAACACAAAAATTGATTTTAAAATTGTGAAGCAAAAAAAAAATCTCAATTTTCAATTTATTTTTCGATTTGATTTTCCCACCCTTAGTAAATGGATTATCTGCTGACATGTTCATACATTGTCTCATAGATAATTCTTGAGGCTGGGTGGAAAATCTCTGAAAAAAGCGGACATTTATATTTTTCTTTTTCCACCTTTTCTCGAAAATATTAGAAATACAGTATGAAGACACCCCAAAAAACACAAATTTAGCTGTGAGTAGCCATGTCTGGGTAGATATTGGACAGCTATAGCAGTGTACAAGCCATCATATTTTACTCTCTGTTATGGGATTTTAGAGACTTGAATAAGCAGGATATCTTTTTTTTTTTTTTTTTTTCTACATTTGCCCAGAACAAGCTTTCCCCTGACTACGCTTCATTGTGTGAGATATTATTAGGAATTACAAAAGGGGAGGACTGAGTCAGTCAGTATGTAGTAATGCCAGTACATGTTTTTTTTATGAAAGATAAACTGTGCAATATTCCTCTTTTAACTCCTGTATTTGTTCACAATAGAGGCATATGGCAAGTGAGTCATAAGCTCAATGCTACTTTTAAATACAACTGTTCTGTGTAAATCGAATGTATTAAAATATTTAATAAAATATATTCTAAGTAAGGGTGGGAGTTTAATATTAAGGACATTTAATTAATTGCAGAAAATTTAATGCATATAATCAAGGGAAATTTGTCAGTGCACAATTTCCTGCTACGCTATAGTGATGCACACAGTAGTAGTAGTTTCTAACTCAGCAACTTTGCAGCTATTTTCTAGCAAGTTTTCAGACCCATCTAGTGTCTTAGTTTAGAAAAAAACCCAATTATGAACAAGTGTAGTGAATTCATCGGTGACATTAGAGACGGAGTAACATGTAGTTTGCTCCCAGTTAGCTGCAGCTGCAGTGCAAGCCCCTCCCCCTTCTAGAAGACCAGGCTTGGTCTCTGCAGTCAGAGCAGGAGGTTACCACCTCTGCTGCATGAGCATATTGAAGTTGCCATTAATTGTTTCTGCCCTGTTTTACTGTCAGATATTAATGTCTATTAATGAAGAGTGAGAAAGAAAGTTTTTAAAAGTTAACAATGTAACAAATTATAGACTCTTAGGTAGAGAACAGCTTCAGTTGTTTGTCAAAGTACTTCAATTGACACCAAGAAGTCTGTTCAGTTCAGGGATATTTTCTTTCTTTACTGTTTTATTGAATTTGTCTTTGGGGAATAATAAAAGTATTTTTCATTAATTCATTTTATTAAAATTAAATGTAGTTATCCAGACACGAAAAGAACTTGAGTTTACATTATTAATATCTGTGTCTATTATTTGATTAAGCCATGCGCTAAAATCCATTTAAATGAAAGGAAAATGTCCTTTTTGGGTAAAATGTTATGCGAATGAAATGCGGTTATTCGAAATTAATTAATTACAAAGCTGTAAGTAATTAGATTGATTTCTTTAGTCAAATCACACCCCTAATGCTAAGTCTTTCAGCTGCTACCATCCACAGTTTTAATCATTTCTAGCCATATTTTGGATTTCATGGAGAAAAAAAAATTCTGTTTGAAGTGAGCCGCAGAAATGTGAGATAAATTTGAACTTTTCCCATTTATGGCAGCAGTGATTAATAATCCTGCAGACGTGGTATTAACGTCCTGCTGGGATCATTATCATTTCCCTCCCAGTTCAGAATGCTTCTATTTCTCCTCAGACGGTTGGGACGCAGGGCGCAACAACTTTGTTAACGGCTATCATGACAACCGCATGGCAGGGAATTCCTTTAACCGTGGCCCGCCTCGCATGGAGCGTGGACGAGGTGGCGTTGGTGGAGGCGGTTACCGCGGCAACAGGGGTGGCTCGTTCAACCCCATCAACCCAACGCAGCCAATAGGATTTGGTGAGCACGAGAACGTGGTAGTTTTAGTTTGACTGCATGTGTGAATAAAGGTTCTGTTTTCAGTGATCCCATTATGTGAAGAATGTTCCATGGTAAACATTGCACCTATTTCAGTCCAGAGACCATCTGTACTCTTCCCTAATGTGTTAAACCTTTCATTTAGCACTCTTATGTGTGAAACATCTCATGATGGCTTTGCTTTAATTCTTTTGTTAGATGCAAGTGGCTGGAACACTACCAAGGACGCCTATAGCAGTTTTGGCAATAACCGAGGAAAGTCTGCATTCTTCAATGACAGAGGCAACGCTAACAGAGGAAGGTGAGCAATCAAACGGCTTCCACACAAGGCCCAATAGAACAAAACACAGGTATTATGAAGCAACATTTTAGCATCAAACATCAGCTCTTTCTGTGTGTGTGCTTAGGTTTGATCATGGTGGATTCGGTGGTGGTGGAGGAGGAGGAAACAGCCGCTGGGTGGAAGAGTCCAGGGATGACGGAGACTGGTCCAAACCAACAACGCGTAATGAACGCCTTGAACAGTGAGTTTACTGAATTTGTGACGTTAACTTGTGCATCAAATAAAAAAAGATGGGGTTTAATTTTGGTAGTTTCAAAAGGAAATGTCATGTATGGTTCATGATCGAATGCTTGGATTGTTAAATCAACATTTGGTCAGTTCTCACAGGTTTTATTATATTTTTATGATTAAGGGAGCACAACAAAATATCCCTGATCAATTATGGAAACAATTTATTTCTAAATACAGCTAGGATTGTTGTCTAATAGATCTATCCTTTCGCATAACAATCTTAGTACAGAAACATTTGTGCAAACAACTTGTCATGTTATTAAAATAAAATATTGCATGTAAAATTCTCATAAAAATCATAATAAAACATTTTAATTGATGTTGCTTATTAAAAAGTCTAATGTAGACTAACATGTTCTGTGTCTCTGTAGTGAGTTGTTCTCTGGCAGCAACACTGGGATTAACTTTGAGAAATATGATGACATTCCTGTTGAGGCTACAGGGCAGAACTGTCCCCACCACATAGAGAGTGTAAGTTTCTGTTGTCAACCAGCAATATGCAGTAGCTGCCAGGTTTATTTTCATCCCACCAACTCTTGTGACTGTGTGTGTTTGTGATATAATAGTTCCAAGATGTGGACATGGGGGAGATTATCATGGGCAACATTGCTCTGAGTCGTTACACCAGACCAACTCCTGTCCAGAAATACGCCATTCCTATAATCAAGTCTAAGAGAGACCTCATGGCCTGTGCTCAGACAGGTAATACAGATGTAGTGCATCATGCTTCTGTAACGTAACAATAAACATGTTGACATGTGTCCCGACATGAGAAGTCTGCTGAATGCATGTAGTTATGGACGAGGCTGGCTTTGTGTTTTCAGGTTCTGGGAAGACTGCAGCCTTCCTGCTGCCAATTCTCAGCCAAATCTACACAGATGGACCAGGAGAAGCTCTGAATGCAGCTAAAGCTTCTGGACAGGTAAGAAACTCTTTAATAGTTCTTATAACTGTTGAAGGAAGTCCTCTTTTTGTCTACCTTGCAAGAACTGTCATCGATCAGTCTTTTAGGAATTGCCCAGTCTCTCCATCCGTCAGCAGGCATCTAGATTTGCTGAGGCTAACTAAGCTTATATATTTACCATCTTGTAAGTTTTCTTGCAACCCTTTATATCTGTATTGTAACCTCTTTTGAGTAATATTAGCACAGAAGTGAATAACTGCTCACTTAGTAAGTTCATATAAGTGACCTGTATCCTGTAACCTATTAATGTGAAGTTTGAGCTTGAGTTACACATGGTGAGCATCCAGCTGAGACTGGACTCCATTCTGTACTACATGTCCTTTTCTAAGCATAAAAACAAAACAAATGGCTGAGAGACTGAAACCTTTTATCACTGCTTTTGCAGGAGAATGGAAAGTATGGGCGCCGTAAACAGTACCCCATCGCTCTGGTACTGGCTCCAACCAGAGAACTGGCACTTCAAATATACGATGAAGCCAGGAAGGTAGGTCTGAAATGGCTCAAACACGACATTTTCACCATGAAAAACTGTTCATCTTCATTCTTCTTGTTTTTGTGCTAGTTTTCCTACCGCTCCAGAGTGCGTCCCTGCGTTGTTTACGGAGGAGCGGACATTGGCCAGCAGATTAGAGACCTGGAGAGAGGCTGCCACCTGCTGGTGGCCACACCTGGAAGACTGGTGGATATGATGGAGAGAGGCAAGATTGGACTGGATTACTGCAAGTAAGACAGACAGAAAGGTTTTAGTGATAGATGAAATTATAATGCATGCTTTATAGTTTTAACTTTCTTTATTCTTCTTCTGCCCTCTTTAGCTACCTGATTCTAGACGAGGCGGATCGTATGCTGGACATGGGCTTTGAGCCACAGATAAGACGCATTGTGGAGCAAGACACCATGCCGCACAAAGGCATCAGACAAACCTTGATGTTTAGTGCAACGTTTCCTAAAGAGATCCAGGTTTGTTTGTTGGGAATCCAGTTCCCAGTTTTGATTAAGAGATTAATCTTTTCCGCCAGCTCTCAGCTGCAGCCAGAGCTGACTCAGTAAAACCAGTTGGAAATTTTTTTTATGCCAGGATATGAAATTAAAAGGATAAATTATTAATGTCTTTTTTTGTTTGTTTGTTTTTTTTTGTTTTTGTTTTTTAGTTAACTGCACATTGAAAAACTTTTCTGATAAACACATAATTTAATTCCTCTGCAGATCCTCGCTCGGGATTTCTTGGAGGAGTACATCTTCCTGGCAGTGGGCAGAGTGGGTTCCACCTCGGAGAACATTACTCAGAAAGTAGTGTGGGTGGAAGAGAGCGATAAAAGGTCTTTCCTCCTGGACCTGCTCAGTGCAACAGGTGAGATAGTCTCTTAACAATGATGCATATAAATATTTCAGCATGCATGTTAAGTATTACACTGTAATTTGTTAGTCGAGTTGACTTTTTTTTTTTTCTTCTTTTTTCTTTTTTTCTTAGTGTGTGTGCTACCCACTTAGCTAACTAAATAACTGGTTTCCAAAATAAAAAAGAAGCCTTTTTTTATTTTAATTCTTGTCAGAAACTCTGTATTTTACCTTGTTTATTGCAGCCGGGTGGAATTTAGTTTAACCTGCATATTTGCGATGGCCATATATGGTTGTTTGTTCTAGACCAGTTAATAATATTTAGTTATCAGAAACGTGGAGAAACACAGCTTTTACTGATACACTTTCTGCCATCTGTTTTTAGCTTCAGTATTAGTGTTGAGCAACTGCCAGCATGCATTTTTATTTCCCCTGTCCTTTTGCCATGATCATACTATCACCCTCAGGTCTGAGCCATTACATTACTACATGTGTCATGCTTAGCACAGTGTGATGTCTATTAGTGCCACTTGACTTTCAAAACATTTGAAAATTAAAGGGTTGCTTTTTTTTTCTACTATAAACAACAGCAGCATATTTTTTTATCTTTGTTGTGCACATGAAAAAGTTCAATTCCATTAAAAAAAAAAAAAAAAAAAAAAAAAGAGTTAGGATGGTGTTTACAATGTAAACTAAAAACAAAATGTAACTTTTAAATTGTAAAATTCACATTTTATTCCCTGTTGAACATAAACAATGTTTCAGATGTTAAAATTGAGATATTAATCTATTTTAATGAAAATATTAGCTCATTTTGAATTTAATGGCAGCAGCACATAAAAAATATAGATTGATGTTTACTGTCGTGTTGCATGTCCTCTTTGTTTTTAACGACGGCCTGTAAACATCTGGGAGGTGAGGAGACCAGTCGCTAGAGTTGTAGCAGAGGAATATTGTCCTATTCTGGTCTGATTCAGGATTATAGCAGCTAAACAGTCCTGGACCTTTGTTGCCATTTCTTTTTTTGGTTGTTTGTTACTCAATGTTTTTTTATTGGTGAAAGGTTTGGACTGTAGGCAGGCCAGTTCAGCACCAGGATTCTTCTGCTGTGAAGCCATGCTAGCATGATGGATGCAGTATCTGGTTAGCATGTCTTGCTGAAATCTGCAAGGTCTTTTCTGAGAGACATGTCTGCATGGGGACAGATATGGAAGTAGCCCATACCATTAGAGATGCTGGCTTTTAAATTTTCCACTGGTAGCAAAGCTGTATTCTCTTCCATTTAGTCCTCAGGACCATCGTTTAGAAAAGTGTTTCCAATTTGATTCATCTGACTGCAGAACATTTTTTAACTTGCACTCAGACCATTTTAAATGAGCTTCGGTCAAATGATGATGGCATTGTTTTCAATCCAGATCACATATGAGTTCTTCAATGGTAAAGCTTTAACCGTCTTGTTCTGAAACTCTGAAGTGCTCCTTTTATACCTAGTCATGTCACTAACCAGTTCCCAATTAACCTAATTATTCGTCAAATGCTGCACCAGTTACTTTTGATTCATGTTGGTTACGTTTCCAGCCTGTTGATCGTCCAACTCTTTAGGCGTTGCTTCCATCAAATTCAAAATGAAAGAATATTTTCTATTAAATGGTAAAAAGTCAGTTTCAGCATCTGATATGTTGCATTGGGACTGAAATATGGGTTCATGAGATTCGCAAGTAATTTCATCTCATTTTATGCACACTTTACACAGCATCCTAATTTTGTTGCAATTAAGGGTATACAACTCAGAAGTTTCTGATACTTAGCTAAAGATTTTATGCAAAAAACATTCACTAGGTTTTGTAGTTGGCATTACATCCAATTTACATTGTTTTTTTGTTGTTGTTTTTTTTCCCTTTGCGTAAGGAAAGGCAGTGACTACCACTGAGCATATTGTCATTACCGCTTACAAAGAGGCATTAGAAGGATTTTAGATAGTCACCCCTGTGGTTGGGGAAATGAACCATTTTCTCTTGTTAACCAGTGTTGTTAGGTGCTTCTCAATGTCAAGTAAGATACCACCATTGGCTGTTTTTAGGAAGAAAAGGACAAACTCTTAATTCCAGTGTCAAATCCTTTGAATAACTTCATCTTTTGCTAAAATTTTAAGGATATGTTTGTTTATGATCAACATTCTCAAAGTGCTCCCAGTTCTTCGCACCTGGGAAAGTGTGCACAGACACAACAAAGACTGATTATTTTTGTTTATTTTCCTTTACACACCATTTTATGCCACCATGAAGCTGTAATGTTTTGTTTATCAACCATTGGAAATTCAATTACAAGTCTTTAAATAAAAATGTCTTTTTTGTGTGTTTTAGGGTTACATTGATGGTGGGGTATTTGAGGTGACCTTTTTTACAACTGTTAACCAATTGCAAGGCAGGATTTTTCCAAACTATAAAACAACCTGAACTCGAAATGAAACCAATGACTTTGAGAAGCACCTATGAGTAGAGCCATTAAACCTCTGTAAAATCAGGAGTATTAGACATAAAAACTTTGGTGTGGTTTTATCCCAAGTCATCCCCAACGAGGTACAGGACAATACTGGAGACAACATAGAGAAACCTGGTAAGATCCACAACCAAGAATCTTATATCTTTCATCTCATATTCTGAATAAGTTTGCCTGACTTCATTGTTCCTTTCTGTGGATGGAGAATCTTTGTTTATTTAGTTCATTTAGGCAGCATTGACCATTCCACTAATTAGGCCTGCTTAGCTAAACTTAAACATGCCTGATGTTTATTTTCATAGTTCAGACGTTTATTGTGGCATATTTATGTTGCGGTGTTATTTTAAGCCGGATCCTTCGCCTTGATGGAGAGAGTCTGGTCATGTTGAACTCAGGTGGTCGCATCTTCATTGCAAACTAGTGGATATGCATGTGTGGGAAGAACAGAGTGACCAAAGTCTTTCCATCAGTGGCTCGCTAGTCCCTGCATGCAAGTTCTGTGCTACAGATGCCGTTTAGTTTTATGTTGCCATCGTTTTATTTTCATCCACATTTCATCCTTTGTCTCATTGATTTGTTTATAGGAAAGAATTGTGATGTGGTTAGTTTTATCCCAGGAACGTGCATGTGTCACATCACAGACTGAAACACCTGTTCAGATTGAGGGATCTATCTGTCGGTACAGCCAATGAGTAATATAATGCACTTTTTACAACAGTTTTTTGTTGTTGTTGTTGTTTTTAATTAAAAATTGTTTGTTTTTTTGCATGTTGGTGGTAATTTAAAAAAAAAAAAAAAAGTTAATAGTTGATGTTGCTATACATGGACAGAACCATCATATGTAGTGGATGTGGGAGTCTGAATCTAGTGTAAAATCTGATTTTTTCTGCTCATTGAAATGCATTTTGTGCAATATGGTTATACACAGTAGTTCATAAGACGTGAGGATTACTTTTCACAGGATTTCTAAATAATTTATTCACTTTAAACACAAAACAACCTGCAGCTTCAAGTGTAAGTTTTTCTTTTAAGACATTTATTGTGTTTGTTTCCCTGTCAATCAGGTAAGGACTCGTTGACTCTGGTTTTTGTGGAGACCAAGAAAGGCGCTGATGCCTTGGAGGACTTCCTGTATCGGGAGGGCTACGCCTGTACCAGTATCCATGGTGACCGTTCCCAGAGAGACAGAGAGGAGGCCTTGAACCAGTTTAGATCAGGAAAATGTCCCATTCTGGTGGCCACAGCCGTAAGTAAAAATAAAAAAAAGTTTATTTACACTTAATATTTTTAAAGGAAAGTGTTTGAACCTAAAATAGAAATAAAAGTATTGCTGGAATTTTAAGTGTTGTTGTTTTATTTCTCTCGTTGGGCTTTCAGGTGGCAGCTCGAGGTCTGGACATTTCCAATGTGAAACATGTTATTAACTTTGACCTGCCGAGTGACATAGAGGAGTATGTCCATCGCATTGGGCGTACAGGACGAGTGGGAAACCTGGGTAAGTATAAAATATCCACATGAGTGACGATAGTAGTTACTGCAGCGCCAACCAAAATGTGTGATTTGCTTTTATCCTCTGTGTTCTCTGCAGGGCTGGCCACTTCATTCTTTAATGACAAAAATGGGAACATCACTAAAGACCTGCTGGACATCTTGGTAGAGGCCAAACAGGAAGTCCCTTCGTGGCTGGAGAGCCTGGCCTATGAACACCAGCACAAGAGCAGCAACAGAGGACGCTCTAAGAGGTGCTTACGTACATTTTCTACTTTTAGATGAGTAAATATGTCTTTTGGAGACACAGTACCATGCAAAAGTCTTTATATGTTGTGTCCAAAGAGCTGAACTATCTAGTAATCCTTTACAGTGGTGTATGGTGATGGTGCTCCAGACTTCCTTTCAAAGTTTTTATTTAGATGTTTGCTGCTTTTTTAGTCACTTGTTTTGTTGTACAAGACTTTTTTGAGGGATGATTTTATTGCTCAACCACTCAACACTGATCTGTGAATCATCCAGGCACAAATAGGCACTGGTGCTGTTTCCACATAAGACAGCAAAGAACCAGAAATTGTCATTTTAATTACTTTGTGACATAAAATAGTATTTTTGTTAGAATTTGATATCCAATTAATTATTAAATAATACTTTGGCAATCTCAGCTGTGTGTTTGAGGAAATGGAGATAAATGGAAGTTTGCATTTTTATAAATGACTTCCTCTTTTCCTGGTAAAAAATAAACCGGGTAGCTCTGCACTCTATTAATGCATTAGATGCATTAATGTATTAGATTGTAATTATGTGCTTTGTTTTTTTTCCTTCACCAGGTTCTCTGGTGGTTTTGGAGCCCGTGATTATCGTCAAACAGCTGCAGGGGGGAGCGCAGGAGGGTTCGGAGGGCGTGGAGGACGCAACCAGGGAGGACACGGAGGGAACCGTGGCTTTGGAGGAGGTGAGGAGGGTTAAAGGGCAGATTTCCCACTAAAATCATATTGGAAGTACTTTGCTTTAAAATATGAAAGCACATCTCGACTTCCTTCCAGTAACTGTTGAACAAATTACAGGAAAACTTCAAACTGGATGCAAGGTGAAGCCTCAACTCTTAAGTTTCATCTGTTTTGCTTCTTCTCAGGTGGATTTGGCAACTTCTACACAAGCGACGGCTACGGAGGAAACTACTCACACTCTCAAGTTGATTGGTGGGGCAACTAGGTGTCTCCATCCCCTCTTTACTCATCTCTCTTTCCTCTCACTCACCCTCCATTCTTTCTCTACAATGTCTTTTACATCCCATCTGTCTTGTCGCCTCCATTATTCCCTGGAATCCACGTGCATGTTATTAAACTATTTATACTCATTTATATAGCCCCCCCGTCTGTCCCCAACTCACTCATTTCTTCATTAGCTTTAGATTTTCCTTGTGCTTTTCATCTCCACCTTTGTCTGTACAAAGGATTCTTCTTGATTATAATCTAACCTCTTAATGTTGGCCATGTTATTAAGGAATTCTGAATTTTTATTTGGTTATTTTTCCTACGCTGGACACAGATTTGTGCTAGCTTCCAGCCAACAGCAACATTTGGGTTCAGTGAAAGAATCTTTAAATTATTTCCCCTCTGTGACACTTGTCTGGAGTGAAATGACCAATTATAGTTCAAAGTGTCCTGAAAGGCCCAAAGATGGGATGTGTTAAGAATTACAGTGTGTGGACTTTTCTTAAACAGCTGTAGAAAGGACAAAATGGTTTTTTTTCTTTTTTTCCCCCTTTTCATGTTTGTGTTTTGACTTCATTGTGTTTTTGTCTGCATTCACTCAAAGCCAGTCAGGCTCATTGTGTCACATCATCTTTGTATTTACTGCATGGCCATGTTGTACATCACTGGCCAAAACCTTTTTCTAAAATATAGATAGGCAAGACGTCAAAGTAAAAATATGTCTGCATATAAATTCAATTATAGGAACTGGCTGAGGTCTCCTTCACTTATATGATAGAAACATAAAAGGGGCCACAGAAACAAAATGTTTTGATTTTATTCTTTATTTTTTCCACCTTTTAAAGCATTGAAATATTGACTCAATGAGGTCTAGAAAGAAGAGACGGGTCTGGACAAACTGAAATACCCCGTCAGTGAGATGCCAGCAGACGTTATTGCAAACTAGCCGTGATGCTAGCCAGCAGTTATAAGACTTGAGGTTGTTTATTACAACAGACATTTTCTTTTTTCGTTTTCAGCAAAACATGGAGAATCGTTTGTTTCTGTACTGTGCCTTTAAAAATGTCAACTTTCTCTTATTTCTGTTTTTAATGCGATAATGCGTAACTGGCTACAAGAATAGGCCAAGGGTGACTTAAAAATGTTTATTTGATGTCATGTAATGGGGGTTTAAACATGTCTTACTTATTTCCCATTTTAAGGAAACAAACTAGGCTTGAACTAAATCAAACCTTGGCAAAAACAAAAACTAAAATAACCGATAAGGACCCTCAAAGCAATTCCTTATGCTTATTGGTGTTAAAATTGATCAGAGAAGAGCTGATTCCCTAAAGCTTACAACCACTGTACATATCTACCATCACTCAGAGAGGCTAAAATGGGTCAAATTGACTTAAGATATAGTTCTGAGTATTGTGACAGTAGTTTTACGCTTTTGGGAAACGGACTTTCTCATTCGACCTGTGTGTCACATCAGCTCTGTTTTGAGCTTGCAGTTTTGTTTCTCATAGCTATTGTTGCACTAATTGGTGGGTGACTTTAGCCACACAAAACACACGTATGCAGCAGCCACCATGCACACTATAAATGCAGACAAGTCCATCATAGCTTACCATGTCGGGTCAAATTGTCATATCTTTTGAGTCAGTAGTCACCATAACTTGTCAAACAGTTCAAATACATTGACAAAAGTTGGTCTGCAGTGATGTTAAACTACAGGAGTGTTTGTGGTTGCTGCTGCAAATCAGACCCAAGTGGCTGCTCATCTAACTCTTAGTGCATCCACCCTGATGGGAAACTGGATCTGCTTCCACAAACGTTGTCGACCTTGTCTGTTAAAATCTCCTTTCAAGGGTATACACAACTTAGGGAAAAAAAAAAAGGATAAAAAGGAAAAAAAAATCATGCTCACTCTATCCTGGAGAGTTAAACATTTAAAGAGTCTTCTCTAAAATAAATCTTTCTCGTTAGTCTCTGAGATTCATCGCGGTCAGAGTTAGAAGAAATGGCTGGGATTATCGAGCCTTGCCTTTTCGATGGTAGTGACAACCGGGGCTTCCCAAGGATGCAATGCCACATATCCAGAGCACTGATAAAACTACCAGTCAAGCACATGGCATCTTCTTATACCCAAAGTTTATCTCCCAAACCAAAGAGGATGCACATATTCTTCATTTTTCCACTGTATTCTGTCAAAAATGAACACACACTGGCAGTAAATGGCAAGTTTCAAAAGTTTTCATCAGGTACGCTGCTTCCCTTTTCACATTAATACACATAGCAGAGATTTGGTCCCTGGATTGGCAGCTTTCACTACTAATTTATCCTCTGACTGTATATGTCTAGAAATGGTAGTGGACCAAAGCTGATTGGAATCACAGTCAGTGTGTGTAATTTGGGAGCCTGCTGGGATCTCAGTAGATCACTTTAGAAACAGAACGGTTAAATTGTGCTGGCTCAACGTGGCATTACAGAATCAATGGCGTTAATGATGTATAATCCCTGGTGAGCCCTGATTGGCTCTGCCGTGAAGCAAGATTTCAAGGGGCAGTCGACCTGCACCCAGGATATTCACATTTCATCCCTGATTGAGTTTAAAAAGGGAGTTCCACTGTACATTTGGACATTTTAGTGGTCCAATCCCCCACTGTGTCACTTATGCAGCAGAATGAGCCAAAAGGAGATGTTCTGTTGCAACACTGTGTGGGGACAACTGTTCATTTTTATCTGGCTCTTAATTTGTTTTGTTTACATTAAGAACATAGATTAAGTGTAAATAGTTCAAACAAGATGAAACTCCTCACAAAACGAATGTGAAACCGTAAGTTTACAAAATTGCATTTGATCACTCAACTTTGGACCAGACAGTGTCTGGAGAGCTTTGTTCAGTGGGTAATTTGAGCTGAGTTGTCAAGATCATTTTGGGAAATTGGTGCAAGCGTTTAAAGTGGGAAGAGTTGATTCTCACAAAGCCGCTCTACTCAGATTTCCCACTGATGTTTGACAAGTGACAAAGCTGGACCAAGACAATAAAACATATGCAAGTGTTGTTGTTTTTTTGGTCAAGGAGTTAAAAATGCCAAGTGAACAGCAGGCTTTAGTAATGTTTAAATTTAGCAGATTTTCCTGTCCTTTTTAGTTTTTCTCCAACTTTTTTTCTTTTCTTTTTTTAATTGACCTTTCATTTTTCTTTGGATCCATTTCCCTCAATTACATTCTGGAGGGATGTTAGAGAAACTAATTGGATTTAACAACATTTTTAAAGAGTTTCAGACTGAGGATTCATGCAGACAGCAGGTCACACAAAGATGGAAATTTCTCACGTTAGGTATTATGGGACGACCCGTCCCATTAAACGTAAGGACGGCTGTTAATGGAGGGAACAATGCACTCCACCATATCCAATGAGTTGCACCTTTTTTCCTTGTATAAACAAACCAAAAACAGAAATGTGCTTTGCTTTTCCTTTCAGCTACTTTTAAGTGAAGTTTGGCTGTCAGATGAATGATATTTTTACTGTTGTATAAATTACAATGTAATACAGGCTTAACTACAGTAAGAACGGGCCGCACAGCTTAGAAGGGTCCCGGTGGATGATTTCTGCGTCACTTAGCACATTTCTTTCTTTCTTCCCGTGGCCACTGTAGTTGTACACCTTTTTTTTTTCTCCTGCAGCAATGGTAGATAGTTTCCATCTTAGCAACAGTTTGTGTAAGAAATGTTATGTATGAAGGAATAACCAGCAGGAAGACTGAATCTGTAAAGGAACAATAAGTTGCACACGACAATCAATTATGAAGGATAATGCTTAGTTTGATATTCTTTAAATCTTAAGTTTTATAAAACAATTTTGATCACTTATATGTGGAAATTGCATCAAGCAGCTGTCATGTTGGTGGTTTCTTTAAAGCCAAACTAACTTGCATTATTCATGAAGGAGAACCCAGATGTGAGCAGGCAATGCCAGACTGAAGCTGTTGCATCTGTTACTAGATCAAATACCAGTTTTAGATGCTGACACCATGGGAACACTGTAATTGTTTCTGCATTTCCAGCTACAGACTGCTGTTTTTTATTTTAATATTGTTACATTTATTAGAAAACCCTTTGGAAAGACGTAGTGTGAGAAATTTATCCATTTATTAAATCTATAAAATACTAGTGCAGGTAGTAGACATTGCTGTGCCTTCTGCTAACCACAAGGGGGCGATGAAGGAATAAGCACATGATCAGCTGCTTGTCTTTTAGGTTAAGTGAGAAATAGGTAAAACACACAAGCTAACCTTTTTTTTTTTTTTTTTTTTTTTTCTTATTTTGAGATCAGTTCTGGCAGTATTTTTGGAGAAAATACTAATATGCAATCTGTTTTATTTATTTATTTTTTTTCGGAGCACATTAATTTTACTTGTTGGTTGTAATGAACAAATGAACCCTTTCAGAGTAACACTGTGTCTCCGACCCCCCCACCTCACCTCAAGTGATCCCCTCATTACTGAACTTCTACCAAAGCTTAGCAAAGTTACTTGTAGCTCGCTTTAATGTTCACATAGACTTCCTGGATTCATTTAGATGGGGTGAAACAGTGAAATCACCCCAAACCCTGACCCATGCACAGTGCCTTCTTATGACTCAATCACTGACTTATGATGTGGTTAGGGCTGGGTATTTCTTTAGCTGGGTGTAAAGTCCCATCTCCTATCTTTAATCAGATCTTTAAGATCTTTAGATCACAGTAGAAATTGATCAAGCGATATCTCGATTTGTGAATGTCATGTTGACTACCTCATGGTATGATCACATAGAGAAACTAGTAAGGCATTTGGATAGCTTGTCCTCCATCAAGGCCAGTGTCTTTCTTCTTGTAAAGACTGTTTCAGTTTTTCCTTTTGTCATGCACTACCTCCTCGCCAACTTTCCTGTAAGTTATTGTTGCTAGCTGTTGTGTAGACATGTTAACAGACAAGTAAACAAACCAGAATGATCACATAGGAAAGGAAACATTATGAAGGTTTGAACTTTCTATAGATCTGTGGCACAAATGAATTCAGATACAATTTCAGGCACAATTTATTTTACTGACAAGTGATTCCTGGTGCTACTTTGTGTGCCATTAAGATTACATTTAACTTGCATCAGCCACATTATTTGCAAAGCATTATAGAGGGGAACATAAGTTGGTCTCTGCCTGCCCCAGTTGCACTCAGTATGAGTCTTAATCATGAGGAGGATGGGACTAGTATCAGCCTGATGTTGTAAAACCAAATCCAGCATTTAAATGCCTACAAAGCCCTCTGCTACTAATATACAGCTCACTACTTTACCTGCTAAACACCATGATGTTATGCAAGTATAATTACTAGATACCGTGTTTTTAGTCCAACTTAAACCTTATAGAATTGGTTTCTCTGAGTTGCTCTCTTTCAGTCACATCCAAGCTAGCCAACAGGCTCAGCGCATGCTCCCAGTCCCAAACCACCAAGAATTGCCACAAGCAAGTGTTTTTTTTTTTTTTTTTTTTTTATTTCATTATTATGACATTTGAATAAAGGAAATGAGTGATTTAGTTTACAGGCTGATGTACTAATTTTTTTTTTTGTTAGAGGTGCAGTTGGTCAGCTGGAAAAAGGCAGATGCTAACAAGCTAAAAGGAAGCATATGAGCTGCTGCTGAGACTGACACACTTCCATTAATAAACTTATTCCCCTCCTGTCCTTGTATCCCGGGAGAAGTAGAGGAGTCTAATGAAATGACCCAGCCGAGCGTTAACCGTAGCGTGGAAGTGTACTGAGCATCGTCGCATGTTAGTGTGTACCTGTATCTATGCAGAAACTTTAGCAGGCCTGTTTTACCCACTTTGTGTTGAGGGTGTTTGAACAACACAGTTAAAACCAGTTTGTTTCGACATGCTCGGCTAATGTTGTCTGAATCAAAGTTCTGATTTACAAATTCTGCACTTTAATTTTAGAATTGTTTCCAAAAGCCTTAATATGCCTTAAATTAGCGGCAATACCCAGCCCTAATGGAGCAGAAAGCTAACTTTGTTGGCTTGTTATACAGTGCGGTGACTCTTTGGTTACTAACTTACTAGCAGGAGTGCTTTGATAGTGATGGAAAACAATTCATGGTGCTATATTCCCATTGCTGTGGCCTGCAGGCCCCTTTGTAGTATAAATATTTAAATTCCCTACAGAGTTTTACAGAAAATCCTGTTTGTTTGTTTGTTTACCTTGAATCTTCTGTAGCACACGTCCTTCACACCTCGGAGAGGTTTGTATGACCGAGTGATTGCAGTGTAGCACAGTCAGGTGTTTGAAAAGATAGTTGTTTGGTTTAATGTGTTGTGTGTGTTTTATGGAAAGATTCTTCCAGATATGAAACCGTTTTTTATTTGATTTTTCTGTTTTTTTTTTCTTTTCATTTTTGGGACCAGGTGGAGTTCTAGTTAACAGCAACTGTAGGATTCAGCTGTTTGCACACAGAGTTCTCAAGTCTACTTTCGCTGCTAGTTTGTGTAATTTATCGAGCATTTTTGAGAAATGTTTATTTTTATAAGCCTAATACAAAAGTTGATGTTTAACTAAGTGACTTGACCAAAAGACAGTAAACAAAAACACTGGCAATTGAATGTTGAATGTCATTGGTATGAGTGAAAATTTCTATTTTTCTGGGGTAGTGTGAGCTTTTTAATGTTTAAAATAAAAAAAATTAAAAAAAAGATACGAGTGGGGCTTTCACCTTCAATCTGTCGCCATAACAAGGCGTTGACGGCTGCTGTCACTAGTGCCAAAAATCACCTAATTGTCAGAAATGGCTACAATGCAGAACAAGCTACGCTGCCTGCACATCTTTGCATGCATCTCAGCTGGGTTTCACGCAGTGGTTCAACCTCATTTCCATAATTGTCCATGTCAAAGTGGAACTTGAAGACATGGTGAAAAGCAGGAGGTCTAGTGGAAGGAAGGGTGTTTTCATATCCTTATTAGCCTGTATTAAAGTGATGGTTGTAGCGTGACTACATCCCACTGCTTAGTTTAGATTAGAATAATTCAGTGCTGATTGGAGTGACATTTGGAGCAGATACTCATTTTTCCTGCTTTCATCAAGCCCCAGTCTCAGGTCAGAGTTTAAGTTCATGCATACTGGTTACCATTTTGTGCATTCAAAGCAAACGCAGCTACAGTAGACTTAAAGATTTAGACCTCAGACTTACCTAAATTATTGTATTTGAAACCAACATGCAAATTGGTACCTCCTGATTGTGGCAGTTTATTGCATTCAGATTTAACACAAGCATTACAAAGCTTATGAAAGCAGAACTGTCAGTGTTCAATAAAACATTTCATTCTCAGCTTGTGCAGCAGAACATTAAAAAAAAAAACTGTCATTAGTTAAATCTTATACTTATCAAACTTTTAACTATTTTTTTGACAAACAGAAGTGGTAATATATCTGCAGTTTGCATCTATGGAAGGAGCCTGAATAACATGCAACGATGTGCGCGTGGTGTGAAGCTGTGCATGTGAAGCCAAAGGTGAAGCACTGTCTGTAGTTACAGATATGATGAATGAAGAGAAACACCCCACACAGGTTACCTTTTAAAAGTCGCATTTATGATCCATAAACCTGTCTGTGCGGCAGGTTCCGTCGCCAATAATTTAAAGTTACAATCGATCATAACTGGCCTTTTTTTTTTTAAATTGGCAAATAAAATTTGAGGAAATGCCATATATGCCAAGGTTTGGATTAAAAACTAATTTTTACAAATCTTAGGATCAATGACCATTTTTGTAAAAAAGTAACATGCAGTACAAAAAAAAAAACAAGTATCCAGATTCTCTCCAAATCAATTTTAGTTTTTCTTTCTGGAATCTTGACACTTATCCTTCTTGTTAAAACCCTTGTTGTGAATGTCTGGCAAGTGGCCATCTTTGAAGTCTTCATCACACAGAATTACCTGTGGTTCTATTGCTGTTGTGATTTGTATATTTTCAGGTCATGGTGTGTTTATGCTGTCATGGTGGGGAGGGGTTTCTGGCCAGTCAGAAATGGGAATGTCTTGCATAAGATAAATGTCAGCTTGTAAAATGTACAGCTTTGTAGTTGGCACTCGTGGAAGCAAACTGGTTGCAATCTTTACATCAATCCGATTAAAAACTAACATCTAAAATGTAAAAATGAATGGCTAAATTCAAGGCTCAATGTAGTTTTAAAGAGAACTGACATTCCTGTCCATCTTTCCTGAACGGCCAGACCCCTCCATGTGAGCCCAGCAGCACCGACCTGGTAGTTAGTATTTGCTTTATGTATTAGTTTAGCAGTTGTGCACGAAGAGCACTGCACGAAGACAGAGAGGAAAAACAAGTGCAACTATTCTGATTTTACCACAATTAAAAGTTTGGATTTACAGATGTGATAAGTGTTTTGACCTATTTTTGTGTGTGTTTGTGTGTGGTGGGGGAGTGGGACAACAAAATGGTCTTTAATGCCTTTAAATAATTCAACATGGCATTTAGTCAAATGTTTTAACATTAAGCAGCATCTAAAAAAAAAAAAAAGTGAAATGCTTCTGGCTGAAAGGCCTCATAAGGCTGTTATGAAAATATATTAACATTCACAGAAATCAGGTGTTAAATAAGATGCCATTGTTGCTACTGTAAACATAAGAACCTGTGAAAATCAGAGTAAAGGCCTTTACACACCTACTCTGAATATTTCATCCGAATACTTTGCAGGGCAATATTTTATCAGATTAGTGTGAACGTTCACATCAGTAAAAAAAATAAATAAATTCCTTCCGATTTTGCGACTTTTCTTTTAACTGAGGTCAATTTTTTATTTTTGCTTCAGCGAAGAAGTGTTGCAGCTAGATCTGCAGTTTCGAGCTATGCAGGTATAATTTTTGCTGCCATTTCATTCATATTTTGTATCACCATGGGCCAGCATCTTTATTACTACTTCTCTGCTTCTTAAAGATAGCAGCTAGCTGCTAAAGCAGATCCTCAAAGCGTCCTAAAGTCTGTCCTGAAGCGGCCATGGTCCAGCTTCAGCTCCTGTATTAAACAATGAAACTCAAGTTCTTTTCTAGAACAGGATGAACCCAGCGCCAATGTCAATAATTCCCCTCTGAATTATTTGCAATTTCATGCTGTTTGTTCGTGAAGACAGTAATTTACCTCTGTATGGGTTTATAAAATCAAGTCCCTTTAAGAAGTATAAAGAAATGTCCTATTTTAAGAAAAACAAAGTGTTTTCTTAACAGACAGGAAGAACTTGTTTAAAATAAAATAAATGCTGGAAAGATAACCTGCATATGATTTACATTTTTATTTACACTGCATGAAACTTTCTCTGTTTATCGTCTTATTTCTATAAAAGCTGGTCAGCTTTGTACAGCGGAAATAAATACACAATGTAATCATTTGTAAACTGTTTAAAACTCTACATTCAGTTAAATAAAACATTTGTTTTTAAAATGTTTAAAAATTAGGACAGACTATCAAAATGCTGGAAAAGATGAACTTCTTCAGGCTGATTTAAAAAAAGTAGCATGACAGAGAAAGGAAAAAACAGACTTTACAGAGATAAAGTGCAAAAGTTTCCTGGTGAGGTTTTGCTTTGGTTGAAAGGAGGCTTTGCCTTCCTGTGTGGCACTTCAGGGCCTGTAGGTCTGATACCTATTAAACTACTTGAGCTGCAAATCGGCAATAAATTCTGTCCAACACAACATGTCAAATGATTCACTTGGTCTTCTGTCAGTCAAGCTGTAAGGCACGCTATCTACTGGTTGCATT
The DNA here is from genome assembly GCF_933228915.1 of Telmatherina bonti. Lineage (NCBI taxonomy): Eukaryota > Metazoa > Chordata > Actinopteri > Atheriniformes > Telmatherinidae > Telmatherina > Telmatherina bonti. Next base: position 19,410,293 of record NC_136633.1, on the reverse strand, counting down.
TTTCAGGCTTGCTTCTGATTTGTTGGGGGTCCTCTTTCTCCAACCAGAAGTCTGGGTTGTCGTGGTACCATTGGACTATGTAACACAGAAATAGAACAGTTATTGCTGACCATAGAAGAAGAACTATATTTTCCTTAAGACATTTGGGAAGTCTGCTACTGTACCAGTATGTCTGATGCCTTCAGCCCAGGACACCTCTGCTCTCCAGCCCAGTTGATGCAACTTCTTGCTTTTGATTGGATAGCACAAGTCAACCCGCGGCCTACGGGATCATGAAACCGGAACAGTGGCTTCAGTTTTAAAAGCAAACATTTTAAGCTCTAAACGGGCAACACTAGTGTACTCACCTGTCAGGCACAAACTCGAGCCAGTCATTCACCTCGGAGTCCGGTACATTTTTCACCTGAAAAAGAAGCCACAAGTAAGCCCACTTTCCACTCTGCCCTACTGATTAAAAGCTGCCTAAACTCACCATCTTAACAAGTTCCTGCGCCAGCTGAATGATGGGAATCTCACAGCTTGTCCCCATGTTGTAGATTTCTCCCACAGTCCCTTTCTCCATGACCAAGAGGAAGGCCTTGACGGCATCAGTGACGAACAGAAAATGGCGGGATACAGGGAGGGTGCCCTGAATGGTGCTGCAGCAGAAGACAGACTGCATCTAATGATTTGTTTTGATTTTGTCCTACAACTACAAAATGAGTTATGTAAGGTGAAACACACCATTTCTTGTTCATTTGCAGAAGGGTGAGAAACCTGGGAATAACCTGGGAGATAAAGACGACTATTTAGCACATAAAACTTCACATGTAACAACTAAATATAGTGTTGCAGCCTGCAATGACATATGACCTTCTCAGTAAACTGTCTAGGTCCATAGATGTTGTTGCTTCTGGTGATGATGATGGGAAACTGGGAAGGAAGAAAAAATAAAAGTTCAGATTGAAAACTAGAAAGAAACTTGCCAAGCTGGACTATATTTTACCTGATACTGATCCCAGTAGGATCTAACCAGATACTCTGCTGCTGCCTTCGTGGCAGAATATGGGTTGGTGGGCCTTATTGGACTGCTCTCATCAAACACCTAAAACACAAAACGCCCACAATCTGAGTCATGACTCTACAAACCCAAATCCATCAGATGGATTAGAAACAAAGTAAAGCTATTTGACCTCCTCCAGACTCCCTCCATAGACTTCATCAGTGCTGACGTAGATGAAGCGCTGTGGTTGGTGTCGAGCCTGATGAGCAGCTGCAAGTAAAACTCTGGTCCCATCAACGTTTACACGCTGGAAACTGGAGGGGGATTCAAAGGATGCCTCTGAGGGAAGAAATACAAAGCTGTTACTGAATGGCTGAGCTGAATAAAACTGTGCTTTTAGCACTGTGTTAAAGCTATGCATTAATTTGAGCACAGGTTTCTCACCAACGTGCGTTTTGGCTGCCAAGTGAAAGATGACGTCAATGTTTTCTGTTTTGAATATGTGGTTTACAAGCCGCGAGTTGCACACATCTCCCTGTTAAAGACAGGAATCCATTGAAGTAATTGTGTACCTTTCACATGCAAAGGTAACACAATAAGAAATGTAACTAAATTAGAAACAAGTTTTTACCCTGATAAAGGTGTAGTTGTTTCTGTCTTCAATGCTTTGCAGACTTCTTGAACTGCAGCAGTAATCCAGCTGCAAGGTAAAATAAATCTGACTGAATGTTAAAAGGATTTTTTTTTTTTGTTTTAAAGCCAAAGCCAAGAAAAGGGAGCTCTGTAAAGTTTTGGACCGTGACAACGTCCATACAAGGAAGACTTACATTATCCAGGTTAATAATCCTCCATTCCGGGTGCCTGTTGACCAGTGAACACACCAAATGGGAGCCACTGCAAATGCAGACTCGTTTAATACACCAAATCATACCTAAAGATACTTTTTTCAAAGGTTGTAATAACATATAGCAGAAATATAAACTGATAAACCATTTATATTAAAATAACCTAGTTTGATGTATGCACTGTGATTCAACCCTCAATGAAATACCTTCAAATTAGAAATTTTAAACTAAAATTATCCTTCTGGTATGAACCAAGACCTCCATCCTGTTGTTACATTAAAAAAAAAATTGTTTCATGTTGAATATGAAAGAAAACAAAGTGATCAAAAATAGTCTTTTGCCCCATAAAAGGTTAAACACAGCCCTAGCTCTTTTTTATTCCCATGAAAAGCTATTTTTTGATCAGCTTGAGGCAACTGAAGCAAAAATATAAAACCTAAAATTTGCGATCAAGTGGTGGGGTCTTTGCCATTGTCTTCATAGGAACCTAAATTCCTGGCGGCGCCCCTGCTTGCACCTAAAAATGTCTCCTGGGTTTAGACCATAAACTGTGGTTTAGACTTGTCTACTGATTAAATGTAAACTTACATGAATCCAGAGCCTCCAGTCACCAGAATAGTCCGATTTAAGTCCATCCTCTTGTCGTCATTCAGCTTTCACCTCACATTAAAGTCCCTTAAGTATTTTATAACAATACTACACTTGGTTTTGTACTCTCATTGTGATACAATTGACCAAAAACAAAAACCTGCCACAAAATGCAGAAGCGCTTATTTTCTTCCGTACAGTGGCGGCATTGTGTCGCGCGACAGTCACAGGCTGGTTTACGGCAGTGTTGACACGTTGAAGATAGGCGGGACATTCTGCGCGTGTAGACTGTTTTCTATTCTTTCATTGGTTTGGGCTTATGACGCAAGACCTCTCCAATTATTTGATTGGGTTATTCTCATGTTCATCAAACTGTCAACGACGGTAAGTGACGAGGCAAGAGTTTCAAGCAAACTAAAATAACTAAAATAACCGGATATTGATATCAAAACAAGAGTTTTCAATAAACTACTTTGAAATTATTGGCATATTATTGACCTCAGAGTCACAATGTATTGTGTATAGTATTCGAAAAATATACATAAAAGAAGAATAAAGAGAAACAAAGCAACACAGAAAACAAAATTGAAAATGACAATAAACGTAAAGTCAGCCGTCAAATGAAAACAAAATATGTGCAAATAATAATAATAATAATAATAATAATAATAATGAACATTTTAATATATCTGCAATGTAATGGTAATATGAAAAATAATTTTAAAAAATAATAAAAAAAATAATTAAAAAAAAAACTAGATGTTATTTGAAAAGTAAATACTACCAGAAAATAATGCATAACTAAAAAAAAAAAAAAAAAAAAAAAAAAGAACGAAGATACATATATGGCTAAAGCAGAATATAGTATAAATAAATAACAGATAAATACTAAATAGTAATCTAAGAAAAGAGGAAAAGGGTTGAATTCCAACGACCACTTCCGGTTTTATGCTCCCTAACTGTGGAAGTCTTGACGCTCCTCGCTCACTCATTGCTTCGTGGCTCATTGAATTGATTAGCTAACGTAATTTGCCAATATCGTTAAACTACATTTGTAGAAAATGTGGCGTTTATTAGCTGCATTTGTAATCGTATTGCTGCTAAGTTTGGAGGCTTCAGGGAAAACTGTAAGCGGACTTTTTCAGAGCGAAGCGGCGAGACAGCAGAAGGGCCAGTTCATCACTAAATTCATGTATCAAGGTAACGATGCTGATGTGAAGCTGCTGCTGCCAACATGTCAGTTCAGCTGTTACACAGCAAGCCAATCCTCACTACTGTCTTCCACCTTGTGTGGATTCAATTTTCAGCTTTTGTTTGCTTTTCTTGTCATGTTATTTTACATAAAAACGTTTGCAATAATCGTCATTATCACTGACAGCAGTTTAATCAGCGCCTATCCTTGTTTCTTATACAGCATTTACTGTCAGCTTTCATAAAGGTTTGGTACTCTCTTCCGTTTATGTCATTTACCTCATTTTATTTCATATATTTTAGTGATTAAATGTAAATAACTGCAAATGGACCAGCCTCCGGTAAGCCTTTAAGCATCAAAAGTCACTGGTCGAAAAAGAGGCTGTCATTTCTACTTTAAGGCTGATTGGGATCTAGATGAGGTCAAGTTGTTCCTTTCTGTAAAATCTGCTCTTTGGGAGCATATCAAAAGCTTCTTGACCAACCACTTGTGCTGAGTACTCAACAGTGATATATTTTTAAAGTAATCAATGTTTTCATCACTATCTAAAAATACAACATGTCGTCGATGGTGTACCGTTTGTGCTTTATTGTCAACACAAATTGGTTGGTGTGCTCCATTAAAACGTCATCTTTAACTCAGGTGACAGGAGTCTGTTTGTTTGTCGGCTGGACAACCCACCCCTGGCTGCAGAGAAGGAGTCCAGACTGCTGCTGTATCAGGATATGGACCCAGACCTCGATAACCTGAGCTGCTCCGAGAGGCTCAGCAAAGCCCAGTTCACCAGTAAGAATCAGGGTCTGATGGCGGATTGGATGAATGTGATCCAGCTGAACTGATTTCTTTTTCCTTCTTCCCCTTCCTCCTGCTTCAGTTTCTCTCACCCAGGACGAACACAACCAGACGATCCCTCACCAGTCTTCTCCCACAGCGTGGCAGTTCCTGTATGCTGACAGATACACATGTCAGGTAATGGGGAATATTCCCAACTTAACAAACTCACACATGGACGTAGGAGCACTTGAAAATGATAAGATGGAAGAGAAAATGGTATGTTTTAATTGGTAAAATAGAATTGTAATGAATTTGGCACCCTTTTTGTTATTTATAACTATTTTAGAAAGTCACTGATTGTTTCCTGAACAATCCAGTCACATCTTCTGTGATTGTAGTCGTGATGTGTACTTACCCCCCTGTATGCTGTATTTTAGCCTAAAACCCAGCACAGCTGTGTCATACATACATTAGCAATGAGATATAACAAGATGCTTATAGAGTGGATAAAAAGCAGCTGGCTATTTCTTTTATGAAGTTATTTTTCCTGAACCTTGAGAACAAGGCTGCGGTGGGGATCTGGATGTCTTAAGAGTGATATTAATATTTTTTTATTCCCCATTCTTTGTGTTTCTGTTGTCTTTGTGTCTTCAGGAAAATGCAGTGATTCTGTCTCATGCTGATCTGACATTTACTGTCCTGCTGTTTAATGCCGACTCTGCTGGAAACCCACTGGAGCACTTCAGTGCAGAGGAGGCAGGTAAGACATCACAGACACTCCCACGGCTGGCATACCTTAAGACATGCTTTCAGCACTTTGTCTGGTGAAGTGTGTGAAATAGGATCTGTTTGCTTACATCAGGGTGCTTTGAAATGTAGTGTTTTGTTTTGGCTAGGAAGGAAAAGCAAAACCTTCCCCTCTGGATCAGCTTCTGAAATGAACCAATCAACCCATTTCAGGGTTAATGATAGACGACAATGTCATATCTGGACTCTGCACAGATAATCACGTTCCAATGGTACCACAACTTCAGTGCACTGCATGTAAAACCAGTAGGGATTGATCCTGAGGGAGTTCCTCAATCCAGGTCGAGAGCCGGTGTCTTGCGGGCTTTCCAAATGTTCCTCCTGCAACACACCTGATTCAAATCAATGTGTACTTAGCAGACACGTGCAGAGCTTGTCTGAGACTGAGTCAGGTGTGTTCCAGCGAGTACACTGGCTCTCGAGGACCAGGACTGAGGTATCCTTGCTGTGGGACTTGCAACATACTTGTGTTTCCCTTTTGACTTGCTTTATTTCATCAGGTCTGCACAGCTTCTACTTCCTCCTTATTCTGGCATACTTCATCGCCTCCTGCATCTACATCCAGCCTCTATACCAGGCTCTGAAGAAAGGGGGTCCTATGCACACCGTTCTCAAAGTACTGACAACTGCCCTGGCTTTGCAGGGCTGCTCTGCTCTCTGCAACTATATTCACCTCGCCAGGTAGATTAAGTAGTCTGAAGTCTATGAAAATTTGATTTCATGCATTTTTTTTCTCAGTTTAATCACCCTTCTTGTTCTCTGCAGGTACTCCAGAGATGGTACTGGTATCCCCCTGATGGGCAGCCTAGCAGAATGTATGTTTTCATGTCTCATAGCACACATTAAAGTTTAAGCACAAATTAATATTTCGTAACATATTTTTTTCTTCTCCTTTGTGCAGTCTGGGATATGGTGTCCCAGGTGTCCATGCTGTACATGCTACTGAGCCTGTGTATGGGCTGGACTCTGAGTCGAGGCAGGAAACCTCAGTCCAGACCCCTGCAGTGGGAGCAGTCTCCAGCCTCCACGGCTGTTGCTGCTGGTGGAGTCATCATTCAGGTATGAAGGTCGTTTCCACTCATTATTTTCTTTTTTTTTACTAGTAATCTGCTCCAGGATGTGTCCAGACTGAGTGGATTTGACCCAGCTGTGACTTACAGGGAGTGCTGCTGCTGTGGGAGCAGTATTCAGAGTCTGAGAGTGAACACCACAGCTACCACGCCCAGTGGAGTTTGGCAGGTCTCCTCCTGATGGCTCTGAGAGTATGTCTGGCCCTCCTGCTGGCATCTATCCTCTATCAGATCATCTCCACTGAGAGGAGCACCCTGAAGAGAGACTTTTACCTCTGCTTCGCCAAGGTAACAACACAGCACAGCAGCATCCTTTAGATGTAAAAGCTGCACGGCTTACAGCTTCTCAGGTGCTTATGTGGTCTCTGTTCTTTGCAGGGCTGCTTCCTGTGGTTCCTCTGTCACCCCATACTCGTCCTAATATCTGTCATTTTCAATGAGCACCAGAGGGAGAAGGTTTGAACACATACTGATTGTTTTGTAGCAGTTTTTCAATCCATAAAGACTGGATCTAGATGTGTGAATAAGTTCCTACAATGAATGTTTCAGGTATGTATTTTCAGACTACTCATCTTCCTCTTGTAGGTGGTGACGATCGGCGCGATCCTCTGTCAGTCCATCTCCATGGTGATTCTCTACCAGCTCTTCTTGTCTCGCTCTCTCTACTGGGAGGTGTCCTCCCTCTCCTCTGTGTCTCTGCCTCTCACCATGTCCAGAACAAACCACAGGGGGCGCTACTGAGCACAGCCACTTTCACAATTCTGATGATCATTGTGAGCGAGGGAGGACCGCGGCTCCTCCTCCCTGAGCCTCCCACTGTGTCAGGACGGAGACGTCCTGAGCATTGAGGTGGCAACAACAGGAACTGTTCTCCTGTGTTGTTTAAGGTTTCGTGGGAGAGCGATTGTAGCCATGAGGAAGTTTCTGCAGATACTGGGAAGGGAATGACTAGAGGACATCCACTGCAACACCCTACCTCTCTCTCTCTCTCTTTTTTTTTTTTTTCTTTTTACTGGAAACAGCATCATGACTGCTGAGCAGGAGAGAAGCTTTCACATAAGTTTCTTTGGTTCTTCACAAAATGCTGGATGTGAAAATAGTGCAGACAAAGAGAGGTCACGGTTAGCATGCCTCAGCTGGTGAGTTACAACTCCCAAGTGAAAGATGGCACAAATTCATGACTGGGGAGAAGAAACAAATGATCATTGGACTGTAAAAAGCCAGGCCAAGTTTTGGGTACTTAAGAGGTTTTATTACTGGCCATAGTTTTGGTTATAAAGCCACTTGCAAATTAATTACAGAACAGGGTGGTCTGTTCGACTCCTGATTTATAGTTGAAATTATAGAGTTAATTTGGTCACAAAACTGAAGCCCCAGATTTACCAAAGAATAACTTTCTAAGACTGGAGGGAAGCTATATTCAATCTAAAGGATTAATAGTTAGTACTTATTGCCAACATGCCACATAATCCACGTGTCTCTTTAACAGGAGCAAGATTGCTTTTCTTCAGGATTTTTTAGCTGCAGATTCACACACAGCTGAATACAGCAGGGGGAACGTACAGGATTGCAGATGATGCAATTCCTGTTAACTGTATTTATGATTCACTGATGTGTTTTTGAGTAGTACAACGGCACAGCTTGATACAAGTTTACTAAACAGGAAGCCTGAATGTGAATCCACAATAACATCGGCCCATGTTTGGTTTTGTTCGTGTTGTAGTACTTTATGATAGTAAGAGAATGGTCTGAATGGTTGGTATGTGTTAGGATTAAGGTTTTTTTTCATGCAGTCGGAGAGACGGGTCATTGACTGAAAAGAGGCCTAATAAAGATGGATATATTAATCAGTCAGCTGGTTGAAAGCAAAATAGACTTTCATGAAATTTGAATATGCAAGTGCTCAGTACAGAAAAGGACATGTTTAGTTTTGTCTTTGTTAAAGTGATGATTTCTGAGTCAAACTTTTAACTTCTTGTCCCTGAGCTCTGACGGCATGTGAAACCTCATCCATTTAAATCCTATTAACTATATGTAGCTGAAGGTCAATGCATGAAATCATCTATCATTTCATCTTTTAATGGGAAACACAGATCAGGTAGAAATGAAGTTCACTTAAAAAAAAAAAAGAAAAAATTACTGTGTTTAGTTTATTTACATTTTATTAAAAGGATGGTAATTTTTTGTTGCTGCTTTTGAAATTTTTACACAAGCTGGTAACTGATAACCTTTCTAAAAAATATATATATTCCTCATCTATTTATTTCTGAAAATGTCAAAGCAACAATGATGTACCAAGGCGGTCAATTTGTACTGACCTGGAAGCAAAAACAACAGTAAGGACTTATAAAGCACCTAAAGCTAAGCAAATGTTTGTGACAAAATATTTAGTTTCTATTCATGTTTTGTAGCTAGCAGTTGCCTTCACTTTGTGCGCCAACTTCAGCAGATATTTGGCATCAGTGACAAAACTCACAAACACAGCAGTTTCTGTATGTTCTAATTCTCTAATAAGTTTACAACCACAAACTGACACACCATACACCTCAGTGAAACGTTACACTAAAATATGAAGCTTGTAGGTATCTTGTAGGTAGGTTTTCACCAAAAAGTGCACGTGTCAATCATCAACTTCTTGTGTACAATTTTTTCAATAGTTCATTGTAGGATTAAGTTATAATGAAAGTACATTTTTGTTCTTGGAATTTTTATATCACTTAAATTATCTCTTTTTTTTATGTATCCTGTGGAAATACGCTTGTGATCATCATACCAACTGTACCTAATAAAATACATTCCAAAGTTAAGCAATGAACCATGAATTATTCTGGCTCAAGTTATTTCTCTTGTGAAGCCAAAATTAAACAAGGGACCCACTGACTAAAAATAAGTCTTGACTTGTGATGTGCAACAGTTGCAACCTTGGCCCATTTTTATAATTTATAATCAACCCAGTCTTTTAAAATGTTGTGTACATTGTATATGTATACAAGCACGTGGGATCTGATTTTATCAGTTCTGTGTCATTTGGCAACAAATCTGAAGGTAATTATGAAGATGCATGGTAGGTTTTAGATTAAGTAATAAGCAATCATGGAGGAAGAAGTAATGAATTCTTAAGTAATTGCATTTTCCTAATTGAGCATAAATTAAGCATGTGCATAAATGTTATGGATATTTACCTTTAGCTTGCAAACTTAAACTAAATTTTCTTACAACTACACAAATGCATTGAATATCTTTTACAATAAATATAATGCATCTTGGGTTCACTTTTCCACTTGGGTTTTACATCCATTTTACAATAACGTCAAGTGTTAAATCTAAATTAAAAACAAGTATGAAGAAAAGAGAAATTCTGGAAAAGTAAAAGAATGAAAAGAATAAAGTACGTCACGAACAGGATTCGAACCTGTGCGGGGAAACCCCATTGGATTTCGAGTCCAACGCCTTAACCTCTCGGCCACCGTGACTACGTATGTATATACGTCATGACGTACTCATTTAAATATACATGGCGACTGGCGACGTGACACGTGAAACACAGTTATACCTACCATGCATAACTCACATAAAATAACATACACGCTCCTGGACGTCCCGATGAAAATAGCGAATATTCACTCCACGACCGTATGAAAACTAGTAGATGATCACACCAGTGTTACCACCTTCTTGTGAAAAACACTTCCATCTTTTTAAAGTTAACTTTTACCTAACACTAAACAAAGCAGCAAGTAACCAAATATGAACCATTTCAATTTAACTCAAACATTCATAAGTTTTATGGTAGCTAATAAAATGTAATAATTCAGTTAGCGTGACCATTTTTCAAACTCGTGCAACTCGTTCGCTAAACACGTCCCATGCAACGTGGTGCAGTTTAAGTCCTCAAATAATTGAGGGCAGAAGTAACGTTTATGAACAAATTTTATTTAAGAACAAAAATGTTTTGAGCACAAGTACCTTTGTAACTTAAAAGGTGACTGTAGTACACAAGTATTACCGTAAGTTCGAGTGGACGTCTACTGGAACCTTCATAGGAGCTTGGAGGTAAGGATGCGTTCAATGTCATTTGGTAAAATGGTTGATTGAGCAATTACAAAATATTTGACAATTCATCGAACAAACTGAAATTATTGACGACAGCCTATATCTTATATTGGGTTTTTATCTTATAAAGCCACTAAAATTAGCTTCCATCGACGGTGCTCTGTGACTGAGTGAATGTTGAGTTTCATTTATCTTGTGACCTCTCAATGCAGCGTTTATTACGTCAAGAATATAGGACATTTCTATTGGCCTTTTACTTCAAGTCCCACCTTCCTTAGACAAGCTTTATGTGATAACTCTGCGAAGCTAGCCCGTCAACGTCAAAGCTGCAACGATGATCAATTGGAAGGTAAATACTTAAATGTATATTCTTTACTTACCAAATTCCACATTTGCCAATATGATAACATATTGTGTATTTTAAAGCTTTATATTTTTGCCTTATTTGTTTTATCTGTCTTTAGCACAGAGCTAATGTTTCCATAGTAGCACATTTGACAATGTGTTTTCATTCATGTCAGGAGTTGTCGAAAATAACAACCGAATCAGCTAAAAGGGTTGAAAAAAACACTACACAGAGTTTCTACAATCTATCATACTATCATCTACAATCTACACAGAGTATTTGATTTGGACATGATGTACAAAATTATTAATTATGGGTTTTGTGAATGATATTTGGTTGTAAAGAGTGCCTGTGTAATATTTTCCAGCTATAGATTAGAATGGACAGGTGCTGTATACATATGGTGCAGCTGCTTCTCTCTTTCAAACACTACCACCCTTTCTGTGACCAAATTAACTCCCCCCTCCTGTGTACAGTAGACAGCTGAAGCCTGTGGTGGGTGGCAGAGGAAGGGCAAAACCATCTCCAGGGTTCTTGACTCTTCCAGAATAATCTTTTTCATCCCTGTTCCGATGTCAACAGTATATATTTATAAAGGAAAATGTCTATGATGACTGAAAAATCTACCCTTTCTGTCTTCAGGCTTTGGATAATGTTCCCCTCCTCTTTTACATCTTGGCTTTGAAGACATTGTTGCTGTGTTTGGGATTTGCAGCGGTCAAAATTTACCAGAGTAAGAAAGCTGAGGCTGCTCTGAAGAAGCAGCAGGCTGAGAGGAGAAGGCTGGCCCAACAGACACAGGAGCTCATCGACAACTTGAAGGAGGATTGACAGACAAGCTGGTAAGACGCTGTACTTTGTCATGCACAAGTTATCACTGTTTAGCAAGGAGAATTTAATACACATTACAAACATTTGCTCTTATCTCTGTTTATTTAGTTGCAATAAATGCAGGTAGTTTTTTTTTCTCATGCAGTTGTGTTCTTTTCCGACCCTTTGTAGTAGAGTGAAATCTGTCACATTACAAGTTACTGATGGTGCTGCATCTCATTTGTCATTCTGTCCACAGAAAGGTGCAACTGATCAGAGATACTTTGTACAAGTACAAGTTTCTGACTTTGAAACAGAAGGACTAAATATAATGGTTCCAATACCAGGACTGAATCTACAACTGAAGCTATGCAAATTTGGAGACTGAGATTTTTTTTTCATCAACGTGTGAAACATCATTTCTACTCAAACTCCCCAAACAGCACCTGCTATGTTCACACACATTATGTAGAGAAAGTTCTAAAAACTAAACTTTTTACATCAGATAGAAATTAGTCATATGTTTTTTTTTCTATGAATAGTGCATTGTATTTGCTCTCTAACATCCTCTGATATGTGAACCATGTGTCTATTTTTGTAATTAAATGTTTTGTTCCACAATGCTGCATTTATGTCATTTATTTCCTTTCTTCCTGGAAAAAAAAAATCTTAAATCTTTCTGAATACTAATTGTAATGAAGAAACAGGATCTCTGGAGAGCTAGTCGAACGAATGGCTCAAGTTATGGAGGGTTGAGTATGATGAAAGGTAGAGGCTGCCCATTTAATTTATTTCCATTACATGTCTGGCAGCCATGACACAGAATTACAAAATGCAGCGCTCCACTGCTAGATTGCAACCTCTGAAACAGTTACCAATTTACGGCATTGAAAATTAAAACAACCAAAAAATGGGCAAAGAATATTTTTGCTGCTGAAAAAAAGAAAAAGGTGGGACACAGCCGCTTCATACACCACAGTTATGTTGCATTTACAAACGGTTGGGAAGCAATTTCTTCCTTCCTTTGACACATCATGACACATGTATAGTATGTGTATTTACTATGCTATACATACTATACTATACCAGGACATGTTATGACACACTATACTAAGGCATTTTATAGCATATGACATTGTGACACATTGACATGTCAAAATATGTACTATACTATGACATGTCAAGACACATTCTATGCTATGCCTTATTACGAAATACACTATATGACATTTTATGACACATACTA
>NC_136633.1:19342580-19390080 GCF_933228915.1 Telmatherina bonti | reverse complement strand
TAAAGGAGAACACATTTACTTTGAACTGCTTGCCTTTATGAACAATGCCATTAGTCAACACATCCTTGAGATCTATAAATAGCTGGTTTAAGTACTCAAAAGCACTATTTGGTTTGCTTATACCACAAAAGATACCAACTGTTTGGTGTTATCACATTTAAGGCTGCAAGTATGGGCCAAAACTGAAGTTTTGAACTTTTAAATAAGGGCAAACCATCTACGTTAAATTGTAAAGACAGTGTAGAGACAGTTGCTGGTAAAGTCTAGCAGAAATTACCGTGTAATACTTTCACAGGATCCTTTATCTCTCAGTTTCTTTCTCTACTGCACGATGTACTAGAAATTAAAAGAGAAAAAATGTTAAGGCACTGCTATAGAGCAACAAGAATATATGAAGATAAGAAACAACACCTTCTCCCCAATATAACAACAAAACAATCCATTTTCAAAAGGTAAATGTTATTTCAAATGTAAAAGTGTAAACTTTTAAATCTGATTTTCTCTAGAGAAAATACTAGTAAAGCTTTAAGATAAAAAAAAACAACACACACTTGTAACTAGTATGAATACTTGCACTAATGTAACCTGTCTGCAGTAATTCTTTTTGTGAGCATCCACACTTACTGTGAAGACCCATCCTTATTTTTTCAATTATATTTTCTATTAGATTTCTTGTTAACATACTAAAACGATGTGTCTTTTCAGTTGTTTGCACTATTAGTGCTGGTTAAAAAGTCCTTAAATGTGTATATTTTCTGCTCTAATGTTAGTTTGCTTTCTGGACATAACCCCTGATCTTATATACAGAAAATGTAATAAATAAAATGAGTTTCTGTATTTGTTTTTCACTCTACGTCCACTGGCAGGTCAGCGACAGATACAGGTGAGTGTGACGACAGACGGAACGCATCGGAACCATAGACTGTATATAAAGAGATGGACGGAGCCTCTGTGACATCACCCGTAGGTTTCTGAAAAGCTGAATTGAAGCTCGGTGGGCGGTTCCTACCGTTGCCATGTTGGCAGTGTCATGCGCGTCATCTCACCCGGAAAATACAAATAGAGGCAGAGAGCTGAGAGGGCAGCCGTGAGCGTCATGGTGGATGATTGACATCGAGCGAACTCTGAGCTTTGTGTAGCTAAAAGCTAACGGAGCTAACCCCGAGATAACGGGAGCTAACCAGCTAACGGAGATAAGCGAGCTAAAGCTAAGTCACATTGTTAACCGGCTAAAAACCGCGGTTGTTCCACGTTCTTCGTACTTGAAGCCGGAGATTGGTACCTGTCAATCAAAAGGACACGCCCATAAATATGCCGAACTTCGACATTACTTTTAAACGTGCGAGTTAGAAAAAAATTCACTCCCCCCACAGTTGTCATGAAGGTAAACCTGACCTATTAACCGAAAATGGATTTTTGAACCAGGCTGTAAACATGTTTATTTCTGCTTTGAAGTTGGCCTTTTTAACATGGGAGTCTATGGGGATTTTCTCTGTTTTGGAGCCCCTAGTGGATGAAGGGGGAACTGCAGTTTTATGCACTTCCGCATAGGCTTCACTTTTAGGTTTTAGGTTGCCGCTTGATTGGAATGTATCTATTCATTCTGTCTGCTGTAGAGCGGGAAAATTAGCTTTGATCTACCGTTGAACCGACTAGCAGGTTTTAACCGGGTTGAACTGGGTTAGGGTTATCAGTTAGTCAGTTAGTTAGTTAGGCATAGTGGACAAACAGGCAAGTTACAAAAAGAAAAAAAAAAAGACTTTCCAGATCAAGGAGGCATTGAATTGAATAAATATATCAAATAAAATTATGCCAGAAGATACAGAAAACAAACAGCGAACAGTAACCCAGAGTAACACAATTTAAACCACAGCTCCGTCATACAGAGACTTAAAATGCTAACGAGAACGGATATTAAAAGAAACACAGTTCGAGATGCACACATTTGCTATCGTCAAATTAAGGGAAGTTTTGTCGGACCGTAAAAAACGTTGAAAACCAAGCGTATAATTTTTCTAATTTTCTTTATTTCACCGAATCTTGAAATATATAAATTAATGAAAGTGTCGGACTCACCTTTCTCTTGGAAAACAGCTGGATTAAGGATGGCGGTAGCGGAACAAGTAAGCCACGCCCAGGTTGGAATAATGGAACATTCCTTCATAGGGGTGTTTAGCTGCTCTTCATTTGAAGTCTTAATTACAGACAGACAGTTTACGTATTTCTTAGCATGCTTGACATTAGAATGGAACAAATATTAAAATATTTAAATAAGTAATGGCCATATTGCTCACAGAGTAAGGCGTACGAGTTTGTCAAACAGAAATTTCCCTTATTGACAAAATGATCCCACCCAAATCTGCGCTGTTCAACCGGCTGTCAACAGGTCAACCAGAAACAGCTGGCATAAAGTGAAGCACTTTTTCAATCAAATGCTACATGAAAACACTTTGCACCGAGGCCGGCTTTAGGAAGGGGCAAGTGGGGCCACGCACCCTCAAACAAACACCTTGCCCCCACTAAAATGCATTAAAACTACCTCTCTCTCCTCTCTGCACGGAGCTACGTGCTGGTTTTACAGCATTATATTGCGGTAAAAAACAATCAGCGTTTAGTATGCAAATGAGTTGACAAGTACCCTGATTGTTGTGTCAGATTTCTTTCTTGATCGGATACTTGAGGTGGACGTGGCTGACACGGCATCAGGCAGACAGTTGCCGCTTCTGCATTTTTCATGTTAAACAGATTGTTTTAGTAAAACAGCGAATCGAGGTGATGAGAAAGTACGAACATTTTTACAACTTGTGGCATTAAAACACACGGACCCAGCCGCGTGCACAAACCGCCCTGCTGCTGAAGAAGTTGCTCGCTAAATATGAAACAACCGGCTTTATTGCACACAAAAGCAGACGTCGCCGCCCGCAGTGATCCCTCCCTGCTGCAAATGAAGCTTCTCTTGGAGGATGGATGGACCTGACGAAAAAGGTTTTTTTCTTCATGCAGCCTCGAGAGCTTTTGTAACAAATGGTAACAAGCCGTTTCCCCAACTCCCGCTGGTTTCTGCAGCTCATATAGAGCTTCAAGTCTGCATCCATTTTTCTGAAAAAAGAAATTTTTGTGGCAAAACAAATGTTGCTAAATAAATGTCCAAATGAAACTGTGAAACAGAGAAGTAGGAGACTGTTACACTAGAGTAGAAAACGAGTTTCGTTTTTAAAAAAAAAAAAATTTAAAAAAAAAAATCAACAATTAAGAAAAACATTTAATGCTCTGATTTTGTTGTTTGTTCTTGATTTTTTATATAATTTTGAGGTTATTGTTTGAGGGACTAGTGCCACCTTACTGTGTTCTGGAGTTTGATGTTCTGCCCCGCTTTTGTTGTTTGTGACAGGCTTAAATTTCTCTCCTGCAGGGTTTCCATGTATCCCTGCTCCAACACACCTGACTTGCATTAAATGGATCCAACAGTCAATGAAGTTCTGCACAATTACTGATTAGTTTGAGTCAGGTGTGATGGAGCAGGGACTGACCACCTTTTTGTGGTCAGGGGGTTTGTGTCTCAATGACCCTAAGAGATATACCAGCAGGAGCTTTAGTTTCTGGTTGAACACCCAAACTGGACAGGTCTTTGGTTCGAGGCTTGACAAATTGCAAACCATTTCTTCAGAGTTTTGGACTCTACTAACAGTTCTATTAAGAAAACACAATAACAACAAAGACGTGCATGCATGATGCCCTGTTCATATTTCTGTCTGCCCCCTCATGTATGCATTCCTGGAGTTGGCCTTGCTTCACACTCATTAAAAAAAAACAACCTCATTTTCCAATCGACATGAGTAATATAAACCTTTTCATGAGAGACTCAGAGGGAAAAAATGGGGAAAAAAAAAAAGTTAAAAAAAAAATGTAACCAGTTTTCAATATTGTTTCAATGTCACGTTTTCAACATTTTAACATTAAAAAGTTGGTAAATGACGGATTGTCAACTCAAACCAAAAAATCTGTTTTTCAACTCAAGTTTGAAATAACATTGTTTGCCATCTGGGAAGCTAACGAGTGTTACACTATCACGGCCTGTTATCTCCTTCCTTCATACACATCTACATGATGTCAGAAGTGAACCATTTGTAACCCAAGATGGCACAAGGACTCCGCCAGATCAACCCGCTTGTCTTTAACGAGGATATCGCTCACAAGTGGGAGAAGTTCAAGCGAGAATGGCATGTCTATAGCAACGCCGGGCTATCAATGGGTAGTAAGAAAGTGCAGGCCTATACGTTTGTCAACCTCGCCTGTCCAGAGGCGCTGGATAAATTCGACACGTTTGATTTTGCTGACGGTGAAGATCGTGAGGACCCAGCCGTCCTAATAAGGAAGTTTGAAGAATTATGCTTGCCAGTAAACATGATAATGGATAGACATGCATTCAACACAACTAACCAGAAGCAACACGAGTCAATCCAGTCCTACATTTCCACACTGAAAGTCATGGCCAAGAAATGTTTGGGGCGCTGCTTGATGAACTGATTAGGGACCGTTTGGTCTGTGGTATTTACAGTGACACTGTCTGTGCACAGCTCTTAAAAGAGCATTCTGTTCATTCTACATGAACAGTTGGAAAAGCGCAACAGAGAACTGAAAAGGGAAGTGAGGGTATGCACAATTCAATTTAATCCATGCACAAACTGCGGCGGACAACATGCACCTGACCGTAATAGGTGTCCAGCTTTCAACAAACGCTGCAACGCATGTGGAAAGATGAATCATTTCTCTAGATGCTGCAGATCAGGCAAACCACCTACCACCAACAGATCCGGATAGGCTCCGCCCCACACCACGAGCAGGGGCAGATACACACATGTAAACGAACTTAACATGCAGCCAACGCCAGAGCCAACTGAGGTGTTTCTCTGTGAGACTATAGAAATGTTCTACTGTGAAAGCATAGACAAGCCAGAGGATGTGCATGAGCTGGATGAAAGGTTTGCTGAGCTGTCTGCATGCAATACTGGTGAATGACTGACTGTAAAGATTGACACTGGGGCCAAATGCAATGTGATATCTAGAGCTCTGCTACAGTGCAGACCCTACTGCTCACATTAATTTTAGCAAAAAAGCTAATCTTGTAGCTTATGGAGGTCATGTGATCCAAACTCTTGGTGCAGTGGATGTAAACTTTGGGTGTAGCCTATTGCGATTCCAAGTTGTGGACAGAGACGTTAAGCCGCTACTGGGTCTCAGAGACAGTGTTAGGCTTGGCTATGTCACATTTGGATCGGAGGTGCATGCTATCATCCGGCAAGAGGCACCGGAACTAACACAGTAAAAAGACCTCTTTGATACCAGCACCATTGGCAAGCTGCCTGTGGTGTAGCAAATGCGCCTGGATGACACTGTACTGCCCACTGTATGCACTCCAAGGCGAGTGCCATTGGCCATGAAGGACAGAATTGTGGCAGAGCTGCATAGAATGACTGAGCTGGGAGTCATCACACCGGTGCAGGAGCTCACTGAATGGGTTTCTGCCATGGTGGCAGCGAGCAAAAAAGATGGTAGCATTAGTATATGCATTGACCCCATCAACCTCAACAAAGCCCTCCTCAGAACTCATCACCCACTTTAAACTGTGGAGGAAGTCATCGCTGACATACCAGATGCCAAGATGTTCAGCATCCTGGATGCTAAGTGTGGCTTCTGGCAGGTGCCGCTTAGCAAAGTGTCCCCTAAACTCACCACCTTCATAACTCCTGTGGGCCGCTATGCCTTCCTACAAATACCCTATGGCATCACTACAGAGAGTGAACTTTTCCAGAGCTGCATGGAGCAGCTCTTCGAAGGCCTGCCATGCGCAATTGTGATCGATGACATCTTGGCATGGGACCGCACAAGAGAGGAACATGACCTGCATCAGGTCATGGACAGGATACGAGCTGTCAATCTCAAGCTGAACCCTGAGAAGTGCGGCTTCAGGGTTGCAAAAGTTTCTTATGTTGGCCACCTGCTCACCGACCAGGGTGTCAAAACCTGACCCTGCCAAAACTGCTGCTGTCCGCTTCATTCCCCCACCAGAGGACAAGCAGGGCCTGCAAAGATTCTTGGGTATGACCAACTACTTTGCCAAATTCATACCAGGCTACAGTGAAATCACTGCACCCCTGCGCAACCTGCTCCGTCAGGATGTGGACTGGTGTTGGCTGGATATCCACAGAGTGGCATTCACCAAACTCAAAGAACTCATCGCTGGCCCCCAGGTGCTGCGGTATTTTGATGTGCACCAACCAGTTGTACTGTCAGCTGACGCCTCACAGCATGGATTAAATGCTGTCTGCCTCCAAAGAGGCAGGCCAGTGGCTTTTGCTTCAAGGGCCCTCACAGACAAGAAACACACGCAATCATATCTACAACTCAAAGAAAACCACACGGGAAATGACTGAGGTAAAGTTAGTTTGACGTTTGATATTCAAGATATTCAGACACCCAGTCTCCCGACCTGAAGCCACTTCGTCGTGGGGTTAAGATGCATGGTGCAACGGTCTTCCCAACTTTATACCTTCCATCTATATTCAAACACCCAGTCTCCTCGTTTTAAATTGCAGACTCTTCGCTGCTTTATTGTTGGATTGTGACAGCCAATTTCCCCAGAGCGGTCTTCACCACCTTTAGGTACCGTCAGTGAATTAAAGATAGAATTTAAAATAATCTCCAAACCCACAGAGGCTGTGAATGTCAAAACCATTTTAAACTATTCAGCATTTGTATGTGAATGCTACACTGCCTTTATATTCTTTATTTTCATCACGTGCTATTTTAAATTGAATTTTAAATAATTCAAAGATCCATACCTTTTTTGTCATGACTTACACACCTCAAATCACTACTTAAATGCTCATCCAGTCCTTCCAGTGACACATTACACAGCCTTTATTTTCTCTATTTTCATCTTGTGGTATTTTATGTACATTTTTTAAAATAATTTAAAATTCAATAGCTTTTTAGTCATGTGACCTACACACCTCAAATCCCTACCTAATTGCTCATCCAGTCCTGCCACGCATTACACAGCCTTTATATTCTCAATTCTCATCTTGTTGCATTTTATTTGAATTTTTTAATATTTCAAAATTTAATAGCTTTTTAGTCATGTGACCTACACACCTTAAAACATTGCCTAATTGCTCAGCAAGTACTGCCACATGCTGCACAGCCCTTATTTTCCTCACTTTCATGTCCTGCTATTTTATATGATTTTAAAAAAAAATATTTTAAAGTTGAATAGCTTTTTAGGCATGTGACCTACACGCCTCAAAGGTCAAAACACTGCCCAATGGTGCAAGTAGTCCTGCTACATGTTACACAGTCTTTATTTTCACCATTTTCATCTTGTGGTATTTTACATGAATTTTAATATTTCAAAGTTCAATAGCGTTTTAGATTGCACATGAGTGTAAGCCAGGGCTACTCAATTAGATATTCAGGTGGGCCAGATTTTCAAATAAAAAATTATCAGAGCCAGTAAAAGTAAGGAAAAATAAGGGAAAATAAATAAATAAAAAAGACATTTACATTTAGAAAAATAAGCAGTTTATTAGTTTTTCCATTTCAAATTCAGTCCCACATGACAAGGGCAAATTCACAAAATAAAATAATGAAAATCCCAGTCAGATCCTGTTTTTCTCCTAACGTTTAACATAACGAGATCATATCACACTGAACTTCTCGATGTGGTGCCTCCTCACATTATAATCTTAAAACACCGCCACACACTCATTGCATATTAAACACATCGGTTTGGCACTCAAATGTGATGGCAAAATAAATAAATACTTATCAGTCCAGCTCCCTGTGGATTCGGAAATAGTTCTTTTTTTTAATTCTGCTATCATTAATTTGCTGACTGTCCCGAACTATCCGCCGATGATGAAGACCGCTGCGGGTAAAGTGGGTGTCACAACCCCACGACAAAGCAATAAGGTCGGCAAAATAAAACGTGGAGACTGGATGTTCGAATATAGATGGAAAGTAAAACGTTGGGACGATCGGTACATCGTGCATTTTAAGCCCACGACGAAGTGGCTTCAGATCACGAGACTGGGTGTCCGAATATCTGTTCAATATCAAACACGAACTAACTTTACCTCGGAAATTAACCGAACGCCGCACTCGAACACTGTCACTCACACCACACCATCGTACAGATCAATCACACCAACAAACTATAAAGAAAAACAGGGAAAAATGGAAGAAACAAACAAAAGAAGAATAAACAATAGAAAAAAAAAAACTGATACAAAAAAAACCATTCAAACTCAGACACAAACAAACTCACCTCACAAAAAACCTCAACTCTCCAAGTCACTCAACAGCCTGCTAATCGCTCTATTACACACACCTGCACTTAATCAGTGTTCATGTCTTATTGTTACAGAATGGGAAAAAAATCTGGCATTACTTTGCCAGAGGACACGCAGTGACATCACACAGATGTTTGTGACATTTGAAAAGTGCTCCATGTGTTCTAGAGAAAGATGAAAGAGTGACATGTGAATGATTACTGTGACATCACAAAGCAAATGACATCACGCAGTGACATCACACAGATGTTTGTGACATTTGAAAAGTGCTCTATGTGTTCTAGAAAAAGATGAAAAAATAACATGTGAAAGATTACTGTGACATCACAAAGCAAATGACATCACGCAGTGACATCACACAGATGTTTGTGACATTTGAAAAGTGCTCTATGTGTTCTAGAAAAAGATGAAAGAGTGACATGTGAAAGATTACTGTGACATCACAAAGCAAATGACATCACGCAGTGACATGACACAGATGTTTGTGACATTTGAAAAGTGCTCCATGTGTTCTAGAGAAAGATGAAAGAGTAACATGTGAAAGATTACTGTGACATCACAAAGCAAATGACATCACGCAGTGACATGACACAGATATTTGTGACATTTGAAAAGTGCTCTATGTGTTCTAGAGAAAGATGAAAGAGTAACATGTGAAAGATTACTGTGACATCACAAAGCAAATGACATCACGCAGTGACATGACACAGATATTTGTGACATTTGAAAAGTGCTCCATGTGTTCTAGAGAAAGATGAAAGAGTAACATGTGAATGATTACTGTGAAATCACAAAGGAGGAGATGTTGTGAAAAATCCAAACAGGCAGATAAAAGACGTGATCGCAGTGCTTTCCTGAAAGTTTCTTCAACCAGTGACTTGATTTGTTGTCCAATGAGGAAAGTGTTTACTTTTTCAAATTGTTGTGAAATCGCATTTTGAAATGAAGGTGTATATTTTGATGTAATAATTTCTTTCCCGATTTTTTGTGACTTTTCTGGGTTGGGTGTGCTTCGCAGTGCAGATGCGTGTTGAGGACATTTCCATGAAAGCAATTTGCATAAAGTGTGAGGATAAAGCATGAAGCGCTGAAGGCGCAAGAGCGCCCTCAGTTGGTTGTTGGTGAAAGTGCAAAAGCTTACAGCACCTGGTATTCCCAGGCGGTCTCCCATCCAAGTACTGACCAGGCCCGACCATGCTTAGCTTCCGAGATCAGACGAGATCGGGCGTGTTCAGGGTGGTATGGCCGTAAGCGAGGGAAATGGTTGCCAAATGTGTTTTTATTGTTGCTGTAAAGGCAAAAAGGTGGCTTGACGTTGCCAGAGGACACACAATGACATGACACAGATGTTTGTGACATTTGAAAAGTGCTCTATGTGTTCTAGAAAAAGATGAAAGAGTGACATGTGAAAGATTACTGTGACATCACAAAGCAAATGACATCACGCAGTGACATCACACAGATGTTTGTGACATTTGAAAAGTGCTCTATGTGTTCTAGAAAAAGATGAAAGAGTGACATGTGAAAGATTACTGTGACATCACAAAGCAAATGACATCACGCAATGACATCACACAGATGTTTGTGACATTTGAAAAGTGCTCTATGTGTTCTAGAGAAAGATGAAAGAGTAACATGTGAAAGATTACTGTGACATCACAAAGCAAATGACATCACGCAGTGACATGACACAGATATTTGTGACATTTGAAAAGTGCTCTATGTGTTCTAGAGAAAGATGAAAGAGTAACATGTGAAAGATTACTGTGACATCACAAAGCAAATGACATCACGCAGTGACATGACACAGATATTTGTGACATTTGAAAAGTGCTCCATGTGTTCTAGAGAAAGATGAAAGAGTAACATGTGAATGATTACTGTGAAATCACAAAGGAGGAGATGTTGTGAAAAATCCAAACAGGCAGATAAAAGACGTGATCGCAGTGCTTTCCTGAAAGTTTCTTCAACCAGTGACTTGATTTGTTGTCCAATGAGGAAAGTGTTTACTTTTTCAAATTGTTGTGAAATCGCATTTTGAAATGAAGGTGTATATTTTGATGTAATAATTTCTTTCCCGATTTTTTGTGACTTTTCTGGGTTGGGTGTGCTTCGCAGTGCAGATGCGTGTTGAGGACATTTCCATGAAAGCAATTTGCATAAAGTGTGAGGATAAAGCATGAAGCGCTGAAGGCGCAAGAGCGCCCTCAGTTGGTTGTTGGTGAAAGTGCAAAAGCTTACAGCACCTGGTATTCCCAGGCGGTCTCCCATCCAAGTACTGACCAGGCCCGACCCTGCTTAGCTTCCGAGATCAGACGAGATCGGGCGTGTTCAGGGTGGTATGGCCGTAAGAGAGGGAAATGGTTGCCAAATGTGTTTTTATTGTTGCTGTAAAGGCAAAAAGGTGGCTTGACGTTGCCAGAGGACACACAATGACATGACACAGATGTTTGTGACATTTGAAAAGTGCTCTATGTGTTCTAGAGAAAGATGAAAGAGTAACATGTGAAAGATTACTGTGACATCACAAAGCAAATGACATCACGCAGTGACATGACACAGATATTTGTGACATTTGAAAAGTGCTCCATGTGTTCTAGAGAAAGATGAAAGAGTAACATGTGAATGATTACTGTGACATCACAAAGCAAATGACATCACGCAGTGACATGACACAGATGTTTGTGACATTTGAAAAGTGCTCTATGTGTTCTAGAAAAAGATGAAAGAGTGACATGTGAAAGATTACTGTGACATCACAAAGCAAATGACATCACGCAGTGACATCACACAGATGTTTGTGACATTTGAAAAGTGCTCTATGTGTTCTAGAGAAAGATGAAAGAGTAACATGTGAAAGATTACTGTGACATCACAAAGCAAATGACATCACGCAGTGACATGACACAGATATTTGTGACATTTGAAAAGTGCTCTATGTGTTCTAGAGAAAGATGAAAGAGTAACATGTGAAAGATTACTGTGACATCACAAAGCAAATGACATCACGCAGTGACATGACACAGATATTTGTGACATTTGAAAAGTGCTCCATGTGTTCTAGAGAAAGATGAAACAGTAACATGTGAATGATTACTGTGACATCACAAAGGAGGAGATGTTGTGAAAAATCCAAACAGGCAGATAAAAGACGTGATCGCAGTGCTTTCCTGAAAGTTTCTTCAACCAGTGACTTGATTTGTTGTCCAATGAGGAAAGTGTTTACTTTTTCAAATTGTTGTGAAATCGCATTTTGAAATGAAGGTGTATATTTTGATGTAATAATTTCTTTCCCGATTTTTTGTGACTTTTCTGGGTTGGGTGTGCTTCGCAGTGCAGATGCGTGTTGAGGACATTTCCATGAAAGCAATTTGCATAAAGTGTGAGGATAAAGCATGAAGCGCTGAAGGCGCAAGAGCGCCCTCTGTTGGTTGTTGGTGAAAGTGCAAAAGCTTACAGCACCTGGTATTCCCAGGCGGTCTCCCATCCAAGTACTGACCAGGCCCGACCCTGCTTAGCTTCCGAGATCAGACGAGATCGGGCGTGTTCAGGGTGGTATGGCCGTAAGCGAGGGAAATGGTTGCCAAATGTGTTTTTATTGTTGCTGTAAAGGCAAAAAGGTGGTTTGACGTTGCCAGAGGACACACAATGACATGACACAGATGTTTGTGACATTTGAAAAGTGCTCTATGTGTTCTAGAGAAAGATGAAAGAGTAACATGTGAAAGATTACTGTGACATCACAAAGCAAATGACATCACGCAGTGACATGACACAGATATTTGTGACATTTGAAAAGTGCTCTATGTGTTCTAGAAAAAGATGAAAGAGTGACATGTGAAAGATTACTGTGACATCACAAAGCAAATGACATCACGCAGTGACATGACACAGATGTTTGTGACATTTGAAAAGTGCTCTATGTGTTCTAGAAAAAGATGAAAGAGTGACATGTGAAAGATTACTGTGACATCACAAAGCAAATGACATCACGCAGTGACATCACACAGATGTTTGTGACATTTGAAAAGTGCTCTATGTGTTCTAGAAAAAGATGAAAGAGTGACATGTGAAAGATTACTGTGACATCACAAAGCAAATGACATCACGCAGTGACATCACACAGATGTTTGTGACATTTGAAAAGTGCTCTATGTGTTCTAGAGAAAGATGAAAGAGTAACATGTGAAAGATTACTGTGACATCACAAAGCAAATGACATCACGCAGTGACATGACACAGATATTTGTGACATTTGAAAAGTGCTCTATGTGTTCTAGAGAAAGATGAAAGAGTAACATGTGAAAGATTACTGTGACATCACAAAGCAAATGACATCACGCAGTGACATGACACAGATATTTGTGACATTTGAAAAGTGCTCCATGTGTTCTAGAGAAAGATGAAACAGTAACATGTGAATGATTACTGTGACATCACAAAGGAGGAGATGTTGTGAAAAATCCAAACAGGCAGATAAAAGACGTGATCGCAGTGCTTTCCTGAAAGTTTCTTCAACCAGTGACTTGATTTGTTGTCCAATGAGGAAAGTGTTTACTTTTTCAAATTGTTGTGAAATCGCATTTTGAAATGAAGGTGTATATTTTGATGTAATAATTTCTTTCCCGATTTTTTGTGACTTTTCTGGGTTGGGTGTGCTTCGCAGTGCAGATGCGTGTTGAGGACATTTCCATGAAAGCAATTTGCATAAAGTGTGAGGATAAAGCATGAAGCGCTGAAGGCGCAAGAGCGCCCTCAGTTGGTTGTTGGTGAAAGTGCAAAAGCTTACAGCACCTGGTATTCCCAGGCGGTCTCCCATCCAAGTACTGACCAGGCCCGACCCTGCTTAGCTTCCGAGATCAGACGAGATCGGGCGTGTTCAGGGTGGTATGGCCGTAAGCGAGGGAAATGGTTGCCAAATGTGTTTTTATTGTTGCTGTAAAGGCAAAAAGGTGGTTTGACGTTGCCAGAGGACACACAATGACATGACACAGATGTTTGTGACATTTGAAAAGTGCTCTATGTGTTCTAGAGAAAGATGAAAGAGTAACATGTGAAAGATTACTGTGACATCACAAAGCAAATGACATCACGCAGTGACATGACACAGATATTTGTGACATTTGAAAAGTGCTCTATGTGTTCTAGAAAAAGATGAAAGAGTGACATGTGAAAGATTACTGTGACATCACAAAGCAAATGACATCACGCAGTGACATCACACAGATGTTTGTGACATTTGAAAAGTGCTCTATGTGTTCTAGAGAAAGATGAAAGAGTAACATGTGAATGATTACTGTGAAATCACAAAGGAGGAGATGTTGTGAAAAATCCAAACAGGCAGATAAAAGACGTGATCGCAGTGCTTTCCTGAAAGTTTCTTCAACCAGTGACTTGATTTGTTGTCCAATGAGGAAAGTGTTTACTTTTTCAAATTGTTGTGAAATCGCATTTTGAAATGAAGGTGTATATTTTGATGTAATAATTTCTTTCCCGATTTTTTGTGACTTTTCTGGGTTGGGTGTGCTTCGCAGTGCAGATGCGTGTTGAGGACATTTCCATGAAAGCAATTTGCATAAAGTGTGAGGATAAAGCATGAAGCGCTGAAGGCGCAAGAGCGCCCTCTGTTGGTTGTTGGTGAAAGTGCAAAAGCTTACAGCACCTGGTATTCCCAGGCGGTCTCCCATCCAAGTACTGACCAGGCCCGACCCTGCTTAGCTTCCGAGATCAGACGAGATCGGGCGTGTTGGGGGGGGGGGGGGATCTTTTAATATTGAAATTCAAGAGATACAATAAAACCAGTATACACAGCACAAAACATCAAAGAAAACTATTTACAACACAGACACATACACGTAATACAAACTGACACATACGGGTTATGTACAATATTTACAATTACAAGAACAACAAGACAACACACACAAGGACATGAGGCAGAGGGAACAGACAACAGAACACTAGACAGTTATTTACATTTCTTTTTTTTTTTTTTTTCTTTCTTTTTTTTTTTTTTTTTAATTTCATTTTTTATTTTATTTTATTTATGTACTTATTTATTTTTCTTATTTTTTTCTTTTTTCTTTTTTTTTTTTGATTTTTTAATTTTTTAATTATTATAATTTTATCTTTTCTCTTATTGTTCTTTTCGTTTTTCTTCACTTTGTTTTCACTGAACGTGCTCAGTGAGTCCAATTTCCTAGGTAAAAGAGTCCGGGATGGGTTGAGCAGATGAGGGGGCAGTGAGTCCATGATTGCCAGGATGGATGTCCTGAAACAGTTCAAATGTTCATGACCAGAGCGTCATTCGGATGGATAGAGAAAAGTGACTGATTGGGAGAGAAGGTAGTGATGAAGCGATGCTCCTCAGCCGAGTGCAGGTGACGCAGGCGGACGGTGAGGAGACGGGTGAAGATGGGCCAGTGGCGTGCGGTGCGGTGGTCAAAGTGGTAGATGTTCCTGACGATGTAGATGGTATACCGGGCTATGGACAGGATGAGATGACAGAGGTGGCGGTTTGCTCCAGAGCGGCTGACGGAGGGCCCAAAGAGGAGAAACCATGGTTCCTGGTCGCCTCCCCCAAGAGAGGCCGGCGGTGGAAGTCTCCAAGACAGTCTCCGGGCGAGCAGATCCTGCACCCGGGTCCAGAAGGGGCGGACGGCCGGGCACGTGACGAAGAGGTGATGGAGATCCTCGTAAGACCCACCACACACCGGACAATCTCTGCCATACCTGTCTGGGTATATAGTGTGCAGTGTAGCGCGCGTGTAAATCAGTCTATGTTTCAATTTGAACTCAAAATTTGCGAGCTGGGGTGAGGTGTACCATTGGAATGTCCTGGCCCAGATGGGTGAGATGTCATGAGTAGGGTATGAACGGGACCAGGCACGTTCAGCTGCAGGAGCCCTGACCACATGAGCCAACAGTAACCGGTAGAAGGTGCGAGTGTGCAGGGAGGTGAAACGCCTGACTGAACCATCAAAATGTATATCAAAATCAAGGGGGGCGAAGCCCACATCAGGAGACGTGCCACCTGTCAGCAGGGTGCCCCACCACCTGAACAGGTGCTCTTGAAATGAGTTTAACAACACCGAAACCGAATTTCTTCTAAACACCACTCCCGACATGACAAATTTTCTACGGACAAATTCAATGTTCCAATCCCCAAAAGGTGAAAAAATATCCTCTACAACTGTCAACCCAGCTCTCTCCATAGACACTCCCATCATCTTTCTCCTCCCTCTGGAAGGAGAAGAGAGGAGGTCTGGATTGAATCGGAGAGGCATTTTACACAAATCAAGCCATGAACCAGGAACTGCCACAGCAAAAGGCCTCAAAGCGGCCCACGCCTGCAAGGCCTCCCTCACAAAGTGTGGGAGGACCCCGAGCACTGGGCTGGGGGGCAACAGACAAAGATTAAATGCACCAAAATTATTCAACACGCTCAGATCCATCAAGAAAAACTCCTTCCAGGGAGCCCGACAGTCTGGATCCAGAAATTTTCTGAGCACCTTCAGTCTCAGTGCCTGTTTTTTTAATACTAGATCAATTAAATTCAGACCTCCCTTATCAACATCATTGATCATTACATTGTGTGCGACCAAACAACGACTGTTACCCCAGAGAAACTTGGATAAAATTACAGAAATTCGATTTGCACAGTCACCTGGCAGCTCGCTCACAGTTAGAGCATGGGTCAATTTCGACAGACACAAAGCATTCACTACTAAAACTCTACCTCTAAGTCCCAAATTCCGAAACTTTAAGAAATTTAATTTAGCTACTAATTTTTTGATTAAATCTTCCCACATTTTCCTATTCGTTACACCACCATCCTTACCTACAAGCACCCCTAAGACCCCGTACGTGCTCCCCGCTTTCTGAAGATGCACTGACAAAGGCTGAGGAGTTACGCTACCACAAAATGCAACAGAAGTTTTTTCAAAGTTCATTTTTGCACCCGAGGCCAGACCATAAATGGTCAACACATGTAAGGATGCCTCAAGACTTTCGGTGTCACGCAAAAATAAATTCGTGTCATCTGCAAACTGTAGCACCTTATACTCAGCTCCTGCGGGGGAGAGTATGCCCCTGACACTACACTCTGACATCAACATGGCAGCCAGAGGCTCAGCCACGAGGCTATAAAGAAAAGCAGAGAGGGGGCATCCCTGACGGATAGAACGCTTCACAGGAAAAACATCTGTCATCGCACCATTACATTTGACCTTACTAGAAGCAGATCCATACAATAATCTTATCCAATTAACAAAATTTGAACCAAACCCCATTTTTTCTAATACAGCAAACAGAAAGCTATGCTCCACTCTATCAAACGCTTTATTAAAATCTACGCTTACATGAATACCACCCGTGTCATGCATCACATTCAATAAATATTTTATAGACAAAATTGAGTCCGAGATGTCCCGGCCAGGGACACTGTAAGCCTGGGCAGATAAAACAACCGACTCCATTACACCTCTGATACGGCCCGCTAAAAGTTTGGCAAGAATTTTATAATCCACATTCAATAAGCTGATTGGCCTGTAATTTTCCAATTTATTCCTGTCTCCCTTCTTAAAAACAAGGGACACTACACTCAAAGCAAAGGAACTTGAGGCTCTCCCCTCTCTCTCCATCTCCTGAAAGAGTCGAAGGAGAATAGGCGCCAGCCTGGTTGCGAAGCACCTGTAGAATTCACTGGTGAGCCCATCCTCACCTGGGGCTTTGCCAGTACTGAGAAGCTTCACTGCAGATCTGACCTCCTCCAACACAAGAGGCGCATCACACGCCTCAGCCTCAGCATCTGACAACCTGCCACTT
Organism: Telmatherina bonti; assembly: GCF_933228915.1. Classification (NCBI taxonomy): domain Eukaryota; kingdom Metazoa; phylum Chordata; class Actinopteri; order Atheriniformes; family Telmatherinidae; genus Telmatherina; species Telmatherina bonti. The sequence continues at coordinate 19,372,903 of NC_136633.1, read as the reverse complement.
AAAGAATTGACCACCTCATCTAAACGATCTACTAAGACACCCTCCGAACTAAACAAAGCACCATAGAATTTTCCCACAACACCCAACACATCATCAATATCCGACACCTCCTCTCCCAAATCATTCATCAGTTTTTCAATATACATCTTTTTTTGCCTCACCTTCTCCATTGCAAAGAAAAAACCTGTAGATCTTTCACCCTGCACAGTATACTGTGCTCTTGCACGCAGCATGGCACCTCTACATTTAGAGATTTCAATATTATCCAGCTGAGCTTTAACATCTAAATATTCAGGATTCACTGGACCACTAGTAAAAGCTGACCTACTCACAATGTCCCTCAGCCTATGTTTTAACTGAGTCTCCTCTGCCTTTAACAACCAGTTTTTCCGTTTGCTAAAATTTATTGAGAGGCGCTTTATTCTTTTCTTTGCCTCTTCCCACCAGTCCACAATTGACTCAAAACATTCCATTTCCATATCAAAAGAATCAAACAACCTATTCATTCTATTACAATAATTCTCATCTTCAAGCAAAGAATTATTTAAAATCCACAACCCCCCCGTTCGCTGCCCTTTAAAAGGGCTAAAATCTACACGCAGTGGAGAATGGTCGCTTAACCAAGTGTCATCATAGAAAACTGAGGCCGTTCGCCTCAAGAAGCCCTCAGACATCAAACATAAATCAATACGGGACTGTTTTAACACCCCTAAGACAACTTGCCGTCTGGAAAAAACTCTCTTGTTGAAATTCAGAGCTCTCCAGCCTTCAATCATACCATATCGGGACATAAGGTCCAACAAGTGCGTCCTAGACACGTCATTTCCATACACATTACTAACACTTAAGTCTATTTTCATAAGGGCTACATTGAAATCACCAATAACAATAGTTTCTAAATTAACATAAGTAAAGACAGAGGAAAAAAGAGTCTTCCTTTCCTGCTCCTCATTCGGAGCATAAATATTGATAAGCCTAAATGCAAAAGGCTGGACAAAATCAACAACAACAAAAGCACCTTCAGGATCCGCATGGACCAGTGTGGGCGTCCCAAAAAAGTCCGTTTTTACAATAGTAGCCACACCACGCGAAAGTGCAGAGCCAAGAGCACAAAAGACAGTTCCCACGCCCATTGCCTGCACCGCACGCACATGAGATGGCTCCCAATGAGTCTCCTGCAAACACAGCACACCCCAGCTCAATGAGTGGAGCGCACTGTGCATGCGAACGGGGCTCCGCAGCCCACCTGTGTTAAGGGACACAAGGGAAAAAGCCATGAGCATGAGGGAGAAAGAGGTGCACACAACGAACATCATTTAGACTTTTTAGAAATCTCTTTCCCATCACTATCACTTAGCCTTTTATTAGACTGCACTTCCAGAACCATCGGTAATTCCTCAGCAGCTCCAGACTTCCCAGAGCTGGATGAAACAGTGGGGGATGCGCCAGAGGCCGGTGTACCGGGCGTAGGGATACGGGACTGATCCCGGGTCGCGCCGCCCGCACCACGAGCACCACGCCCCCGAGACCTGCTCCGTTCCCCAGCCTCATTGACTGCCTTTTTTTGAGCCAGTGTCCTGCTCAGGCTGAATGTCTCCTCCTGAATAGTTGGCTGCGCACTCTCAGTGCTCTCACTGCGCTCTCACTGCGCTCACCCAGTCTAGAGAATTGGGCCACAGCTGGCACCAACCTCTCTCCTTCAGAGGTAAAGTGAGGAAGCAGCCCACCACTCATCCTCCTCCCGAATTCGACCGCCCCCACTGTGGCCTTAGGAGTGAGGTCTTCACAGGCCTCCTCCCCTTGGTCAGGAGCAGAGCACGCGGCCCCCCCCTTCCCAGGCGCCTCAGTACCAGACAAGATGGAGTTTGGAATTACATCCAAGGAGTCAAAAGTGACCAAAGGCTGTGAAGCAGGGCTGGAGTCGTCAGCCGCCTGAACCTCCTCCTGAAATGCACCACCCTGCTCTGCTTCACTCCCACCACTTTCCCCCCCGTGACCCCCGTCCTCATCAGAATCCAACTCACTGCACACACACAGATGCAGGAATGCACGGCAGTCCCTGCACCTTCGCGCCCTCGGCTCCACACACTCACGAGCATAGTGTCCCTGTTTTCCACAATTATTACACAGAAAGTCTGGACAATCACGCAAAATATGGTCAGGCTGCAAACACCCCCTGCACACTCGCACCTGTCGGTCATGTATAACCCGAAAGTAATCCGGGCCTGCAGCTGTGTTGAAGCGGACAGAGTATGGCAGAGACTGTACAGTGTCAGTGAATCTTACCTTCACGTAACGCGTCCCATCCGCCACAGTTGTCCCCGGCCACATTCTCCGCCGCACCTCAGAGACTGCAGAGACTCCCCAGGAGAGGAGCTTCGCAAGAATCTCCTCGTCCTCAATGTAAGCCGGCAATCCCATGAAGGAGACGACCAGCTCATCAACGGAGACGTCACGGGCGTGAACCCTGGCCTCTCCGACGCGAAAACCATCCATCAGCCGCTCCTTTGCTTTTGTGCAGGTGACTGTCAGTTCATACTTTAGCTTGGTAATCTGTCTGCAAGCAATGATTTGTCCACAAACTTCTTTAGCCGCTCTCATGAGCACAATAGGCACCATTTCCTCCACACCCTCAATGTCCAGCACAACAGTTAATTCCTTGTCATATATCCGGTTCCTCTCACTCACAATAAGACCATCCATGTTTTTGTTTTGTCCATCAACCAAAGGAGTAGTCCGGGGGCGAGCAGGGTACGAAGCCATGATTTCCGCCCAAAGAACCAAGGCTCAAAAAGGGAGACACCAAAATCACTCCTCCACAGCAGGAGTGCTGGGAGGAGGAAAAAAACACCAAAAACAAAAATGGGAAACCAAAATAAAATAAGAAACAAAATATAACAGCCACACAAAAGAACAGCACCTCTCCACTTTCCCTCCAAAACACTTCCTCGTTAGGACACACCCACTGGGCGTTTTCAGGGTGGTATGGCCGTAAGCGAGGGAAATGGTTGCCAAATGTGTTTTTATTGTTGCTGTAAAGGCAAAAAGGTGGCTTGACGTTGCCAGAGGACACACAATGACATGACACAGATGTTTGTGACATTTGAAAAGTGCTCTATGTGTTCTAGAAAAAGATGAAAGAGTGACATGTGAAAGATTACTGTGACATCACAAAGCAAATGACATCACGCAGTGACATCACACAGATGTTTGTGACATTTGAAAAGTGCTCTATGTGTTCTAGAAAAAGATGAAAGAGTGACATGTGAAAGATTACTGTGACATCACAAAGCAAATGACATCACGCAGTGACATCACACAGATGTTTGTGACATTTGAAAAGTGCTCTATGTGTTCTAGAGAAAGATGAAAGAGTAACATGTGAAAGATTACTGTGACATCACAAAGCAAATGACATCACGCAGTGACATGACACAGATATTTGTGACATTTGAAAAGTGCTCTGTGTTCTAGAGAAAGATGAAAGAGTAACATGTGAAAGATTACTGTGACATCACAAAGCAAATGACATCACGCAGTGACATCACACAGATGTTTGTGACATTTGAAAAGTGCTCTATGTGTTCTAGAAAAAGATGAAAGAGTGACATGTGAAAGATTACTGTGACATCACAAAGCAAATGACATCACGCAGTGACATCACACAGATGTTTGTGACATTTGAAAAGTGCTCTATGTGTTCTAGAGAAAGATGAAAGAGTAACATGTGAAAGATTACTGTGACATCACAAAGCAAATGACATCACGCAGTGACATGACACAGATATTTGTGACATTTGAAAAGTGCTCTGTGTTCTAGAGAAAGATGAAAGAGTAACATGTGAAAGATTACTGTGACATCACAAAGCAAATGACATCACGCAGTGACATGACACAGATATTTGTGACATTTGAAAAGTGCTCCATGTGTTCTAGAGAAAGATGAAAGAGTAACATGTGAATGATTACTGTGACATCACAAAGGAGGAGATGTTGTGAAAAATCCAAACAGCCAGATAAAAGACGTGATCGCAGTGCTTTCCTGAAAGTTTCTCCAACCAGTGACTTGATTTGTTGTCCAATGAGGAAAGTGTTTACTTTTTCAAATTGTTGTGAAATCGCTTTTTGAAATGAAGGTGTATATTTTGATGTAATAATTTCTTTCCCGATTTTTTGTGACTTTTCTGGGTTGGGTGTGCTTCGCAGTGCAGATGCGTGTTGAGGACATTTCCATGAAAGCAATTTGCATAAAGTGTGAGGATAAAGCATGAAGCGCTGAAGGCGCAAGAGCGCCCTCTGTTGGTTGTTGGTGAAAGTGCAAAAGCTTACAGCACCTGGTATTCCCAGGCGGTCTCCCATCCAAGTACTGACCAGGCCCGACCTTGCTTACCTTCCAAGATCAGACGAGATCGGGCGTGTTCAGGGTGGTATGGCCGTAAGCGAGGGAAATGGTTGCCAAATGTGTTTTTATTGTTGCTGTAAAGGCAAAAAGGTGGCTTGACGTTGCCAGAGGACACACAATGACATGACACAGATGTTTGTGACATTTGAAAAGTGCTCTATGTGTTCTAGAGAAAGATGAAAGAGTAACATGTGAAAGATTACTGTGACATCACAAAGCAAATGACATCACGCAGTGACATGACACAGATATTTGTGACATTTGAAAAGTGCTCCATGTGTTCTAGAGAAAGATGAAAGAGTAACATGTGAATGATTACTGTGACATCACAAAGCAAATGACATCACGCAGTGACATGACACAGATGTTTGTGACATTTGAAAAGTGCTCTATGTGTTCTAGAAAAAGATGAAAGAGTGACATGTGAAAGATTACTGTGACATCACAAAGCAAATGACATCACGCAGTGACATCACACAGATGTTTGTGACATTTGAAAAGTGCTCTATGTGTTCTAGAAAAAGATGAAAGAGTGACATGTGAAAGATTACTGTGACATCACAAAGCAAATGACATCACGCAGTGACATCACACAGATGTTTGTGACATTTGAAAAGTGCTCTATGTGTTCTAGAGAAAGATGAAAGAGTAACATGTGAAAGATTACTGTGACATCACAAAGCAAATGACATCACGCAGTGACATGACACAGATATTTGTGACATTTGAAAAGTGCTCTATGTGTTCTAGAGAAAGATGAAAGAGTAACATGTGAAAGATTACTGTGACATCACAAAGCAAATGACATCACGCAGTGACATGACACAGATATTTGTGACATTTGAAAAGTGCTCCATGTGTTCTAGAGAAAGATGAAAGAGTAACATGTGAATGATTACTGTGACATCACAAAGCAAATGACATCACGCAGTGACATGACACAGATATTTGTGACATTTGAAAAGTGCTCTATGTTTTCTAGAGAAAGATGAAAGAGTAACATGTGAAAGATTACTGTGACATCACAAAGCAAATGACATCACGCAGTGACATGACACAGATATTTGTGACATTTGAAAAGTGCTCCATGTGTTCTAGAGAAAGATGAAAGAGTAACATGTGAATGATTACTGTGACATCACAAAGGAGGAGATGTTGTGAAAAATCCAAACAGGCAGATAAAAGACGTGATCGCAGTGCTTTCCTGAAAGTTTCTTCAACCAGTGACTTGATTTGTTGTCCAATGAGGAAAGTGTTTACTTTTTCAAATTGTTGTGAAATCGCATTTTGAAATGAAGGTGTATATTTTGATGTAATAATTTCTTTCCCGATTTTTTGTGACTTTTCTGGGTTGGGTGTGCTTCGCAGTGCAGATGCGTGTTGAGGACATTTCCATGAAAGCAATTTGCATAAAGTGTGAGGATAAAGCATGAAGCGCTGAAGGCGCAAGAGCGCCCTCTGTTGGTTGTTGGTGAAAGTGCAAAAGCTTACAGCACCTGGTATTCCCAGGCGGTCTCCCATCCAAGTACTGACCAGGCCCGACCCTGCTTAGCTTCCGAGATCAGACGAGATCGGGCGTGTTCAGGGTGGTATGGCCGTAAGCGAGGGAAATGGTTGCCAAATGTGTTTTTATTGTTGCTGTAAAGGCAAAAAGGTGGCTTGACGTTGCCAGAGGACACACAATGACATGACACAGATGTTTGTGACATTTGAAAAGTGCTCTATGTGTTCTAGAGAAAGATGAAAGAGTAACATGTGAATGATTACTGGGACATCACGAAGCAAATGACATCACGCAGTGACATGACACAGATATTTGTGACATTTGAAAAGTGCTCTATGTGTTCTAGAGAAAGATGAAAGAGTAACATGTGAATGATTACTGTGACATCACAAAGCAAATGACATCACGCAGTGACATGACACAGATGTTTGTGACATTTGAAAAGTGCTCTATGTGTTCTAGAAAAAGATGAAAAAATAACATGTGAAAGATTACTGTGACATCACAAAGCAAATGACATCACGCAGTGACATCACACAGATGTTTGTGACATTTGAAAAGTGCTCTATGTGTTCTAGAAAAAGATGAAAGAGTGACATGTGAAAGATTACTGTGACATCACAAAGCAAATGACATCACGCAGTGACATCACACAGATGTTTGTGACATTTGAAAAGTGCTCTATGCGTTCTAGAGAAAGATGAAAGAGTAACATGTGAAAGATTACTGTGACATCACAAAGCAAATGACATCACGCAGTGACATGACACAGATATTTGTGACATTTGAAAAGTGCTCTATGTTTTCTAGAGAAAGATGAAAGAGTAACATGTGAAAGATTACTGTGACATCACAAAGCAAATGACATCACGCAGTGACATGACACAGATATTTGTGACATTTGAAAAGTGCTCCATGTGTTCTAGAGAAAGATGAAAGAGTAACATGTGAATGATTACTGTGACATCACAAAGGAGGAGATGTTGTGAAAAATCCAAACAGGCAGATAAAAGACGTGATCGCAGTGCTTTCCTGAAAGTTTCTTCAACCAGTGACTTGATTTGTTGTCCAATGAGGAAAGTGTTTACTTTTTCAAATTGTTGTGAAATCGCATTTTGAAATGAAGGTGTATATTTTGATGTAATAATTTCTTTCCCGATTTTTTGTGACTTTTCTGGGTTGGGTGTGCTTCGCAGTGCAGATGCGTGTTGAGGACATTTCCATGAAAGCAATTTGCATAAAGTGTGAGGATAAAGCATGAAGCGCTGAAGGCGCAAGAGCGCCCTCTGTTGGTTGTTGGTGAAAGTGCAAAAGCTTACAGCACCTGGTATTCCCAGGCGGTCTCCCATCCAAGTACTGACCAGGCCCGACCCTGCTTAGCTTCCGAGATCAGACGAGATCGGGCGTGTTCAGGGTGGTATGGCCGTAAGCGAGGGAAATGGTTGCCAAATGTGTTTTTATTGTTGCTGTAAAGGCAAAAAGGTGGCTTGACGTTGCCAGAGGACACACAATGACATGACACAGATGTTTGTGACATTTGAAAAGTGCTCTATGTGTTCTAGAGAAAGATGAAAGAGTAACATGTGAATGATTACTGGGACATCACAAAGCAAATGACATCACGCAGTGACATGACACAGATGTTTGTGACATTTGAAAAGTGCTCTATGTGTTCTAGAAAAAGATGAAAAAATAACATGTGAAAGATTACTGTGACATCACAAAGCAAATGACATCACGCAGTGACATCACACAGATGTTTGTGACATTTGAAAAGTGCTCTATGTGTTCTAGAAAAAGATGAAAAAATAACATGTGAAAGATTACTGTGACATCACAAAGCAAATGACATCACGCAGTGACATCACACAGATGTTTGTGACATTTGAAAAGTGCTCTATGTGTTCTAGAAAAAGATGAAAAAATAACATGTGAAAGATTACTGTGACATCACAAAGCAAATGACATCACGCAGTGACATGACACAGATGTTTGTGACATTTGAAAAGTGCTCTATGTGTTCTAGAAAAAGATGAAAGAGTGACATGTGAAAGATTACTGTGACATCACAAAGCAAATGACATCACGCAGTGACATGACACAGATATTTGTGACATTTGAAAAGTGCTCTATGTGTTCTAGAGAAAGATGAAAGAGTAACATGTGAAAGATTACTGTGACATCACAAAGCAAATGACATCACGCAGTGACATGACACAGATATTTGTGACATTTGAAAAGTGCTCCATGTGTTCTAGAGAAAGATGAAAGAGTAACATGTGAATGATTACTGTGACATCACAAAGGAGGAGATGTTGTGAAAAATCCAAACAGCCAGATAAAAGACGTGATCGCAGTGCTTTCCTGAAAGTTTCTTCAACCAGTGACTTGATTTGTTGTCCAATGAGGAAAGTGTTTACTTTTTCAAATTGTTGTGAAATCGCATTTTGAAATGAAGGTGTATATTTTGATGTAATAATTTCTTTCCCGATTTTTTGTGACTTTTCTGGGTTGGGTGTGCTTCGCAGTGCAGATGCGTGTTGAGGACATTTCCATGAAAGCAATTTGCATAAAGTGTGAGGATAAAGCATGAAGCGCTGAAGGCGCAAGAGCGCCCTCTGTTGGTTGTTGGTGAAAGTGCAAAAGCTTACAGCACCTGGTATTCCCAGGCGGTCTCCCATCCAAGTACTGACCAGGCCCGACCCTGCTTAGCTTCCGAGATCAGACGAGATCGGGCGTGTTCAGGGTGGTATGGCCGTAAGCGAGGGAAATGGTTGCCAAATGTGTTTTTATTGTTGCTGTAAAGGCAAAAAGGTGGCTTGACGTTGCCAGAGGACACACAATGACATGACACAGATGTTTGTGACATTTGAAAAGTGCTCTATGTGTTCTAGAGAAAGATGAAAGAGTAACATGTGAATGATTACTGTGACATCACAAAGCAAATGACATCACGCAGTGACATGACACAGATATTTGTGACATTTGAAAAGTGCTCCATGTGTTCTAGAGAAAGATGAAAGAGTAACATGTGAATGATTACTGTGACATCACAAAGGAGGAGATGTTGTGAAAAATCCAAACAGCCAGATAAAAGACGTGATCGCAGTGCTTTCCTGAAAGTTTCTTCAACCAGTGACTTGATTTGTTGTCCAATGAGGAAAGTGTTTACTTTTTCAAATTGTTGTGAAATCGCATTTTGAAATGAAGGTGTATATTTTGATGTAATAATTTCTTTCCCGATTTTTTGTGACTTTTCTGGGTTGGGTGTGCTTCGCAGTGCAGATGCGTGTTGAGGACATTTCCATGAAAGCAATTTGCATAAAGTGTGAGGATAAAGCATGAAGCGCTGAAGGCGCAAGAGCGCCCTCTGTTGGTTGTTGGTGAAAGTGCAAAAGCTTACAGCACCTGGTATTCCCAGGCGGTCTCCCATCCAAGTACTGACCAGGCCCGACCCTGCTTAGCTTCCGAGATCAGACGAGATCGGGCGTGTTCAGGGTGGTATGGCCGTAAGCGAGGGAAATGGTTGCCAAATGTGTTTTTATTGTTGCTGTAAAGGCAAAAAGGTGGCTTGACGTTGCCAGAGGACACACAATGACATGACACAGATGTTTGTGACATTTGAAAAGTGCTCTATGTGTTCTAGAGAAAGATGAAAGAGTAACATGTGAAAGATTACTGTGACATCACAAAGCAAATGACATCACGCAGTGACATGACACAGATATTTGTGACATTTGAAAAGTGCTCCATGTGTTCTAGAGAAAGATGAAAGAGTAACATGTGAAAGATTACTGTGACATCACAAAGCAAATGACATCACGCAGTGACATCACACAGATGTTTGTGACATTTGAAAAGTGCTCTATGTGTTCTAGAGAAAGATGAAAGAGTAACATGTGAATGATTACTGGGACATCACAAAGCAAATGACATCACGCAGTAACATGACACAGATGTTTGTGACATTTGAAAAGTGCTCTATGTGTTCTAGAAAAAGATGAAAAAATAACATGTGAAAGATTACTGTGACATCACAAAGCAAATGACATCACGCAGTGACATCACACAGATGTTTGTGACATTTGAAAAGTGCTCCATGTGTTCTAGAGAAAGATGAAAGAGTAACATGTGAAAGATTACTGTGACATCACAAAGCAAATGACATCACGCAGTGACATCACACAGATGTTTGTGACATTTGAAAAGTGCTCTATGTGTTCTAGAAAAAGATGAAAGAGTGACATGTGAAAGATTACTGTGACATCACAAAGCAAATGACATCACGCAGTGACATCACACAGATGTTTGTGACATTTGAAAAGTGCTCTATGTGTTCTAGAAAAAGATGAAAGAGTGACATGTGAAAGATTACTGTGACATCACAAAGCAAATGACATCACGCAGTGACATCACACAGATGTTTGTGACATTTGAAAAGTGCTCCATGTGTTCTAGAGAAAGATGAAAGAGTAACATGTGAAAGATTACTGTGACATCACAAAGCAAATGACATCACGCAGTGACATCACACAGATGTTTGTGACATTTGAAAAGTGCTCCATGTGTTCTAGAGAAAGATGAAAGAGTGACATGTGAAAGATTACTGTGACATCACAAAGCAAATGACATCACGCAGTGACATGACACAGATGTTTGTGACATTTGAAAAGTGCTCTATGTGTTCTAGAGAAAGATGAAAGAGTAACATGTGAATGATTACTGGGACATCACAAAGCAAATGACATCACGCAGTGACATGACACAGATGTTTGTGACATTTGAAAAGTGCTCTATGTGTTCTAGAAAAAGATGAAAAAATAACATGTGAAAGATTACTGTGACATCACAAAGCAAATGACATCACGCAGTGACATCACACAGATGTTTGTGACATTTGAAAAGTGCTCCATGTGTTCTAGAGAAAGATGAAAGAGTAACATGTGAAAGATTACTGTGACATCACAAAGCAAATGACATCACGCAGTGACATCACACAGATGTTTGTGACATTTGAAAAGTGCTCTATGTGTTCTAGAAAAAGATGAAAGAGTGACATGTGAAAGATTACTGTGACATCACAAAGCAAATGACATCACGCAGTGACATCACACAGATGTTTGTGACATTTGAAAAGTGCTCTATGTGTTCTAGAAAAAGATGAAAGAGTGACATGTGAAAGATTACTGTGACATCACAAAGCAAATGACATCACGCAGTGACATGACACAGATGTTTGTGACATTTGAAAAGTGCTCTATGTGTTCTAGAGAAAGATGAAAGAGTAACATGTGAAAGATTACTGTGACATCACAAAGCAAATGACATCACGCAGTGACATGACACAGATATTTGTGACATTTGAAAAGTGCTCTGTGTTCTAGAGAAAGATGAAAGAGTAACATGTGAAAGATTACTGTGACATCACAAAGCAAATGACATCACGCAGTGACATGACACAGATATTTGTGACATTTGAAAAGTGCTCCATGTGTTCTAGAGAAAGATGAAACAGTAACATGTGAATGATTACTGTGACATCACAAAGGAGGAGATGTTGTGAAAAATCCAAACAGGCAGATAAAAGACGTGATCGCAGTGCTTTCCTGAAAGTTTCTTCAACCAGTGACTTGATTTGTTGTCCAATGAGGAAAGTGTTTACTTTTTCAAATTGTTGTGAAATCGCATTTTGAAATGAAGGTGTATATTTTGATGTAATAATTTCTTTCCCGATTTTTTGTGACTTTTCTGGGTTGGGTGTGCTTCGCAGTGCAGATGCGTGTTGAGGACATTTCCATGAAAGCAATTTGCATAAAGTGTGAGGATAAAGCATGAAGCGCTGAAGGCGCAAGAGCGCCCTCTGTTGGTTGTTGGTGAAAGTGCAAAAGCTTACAGCACCTGGTATTCCCAGGCGGTCTCCCATCCAAGTACTGACCAGGCCCGACCCTGCTTAGCTTCCGAGATCAGACGAGATCGGGCGTGTTCAGGGTGGTATGGCCGTAAGCGAGGGAAATGGTTGCCAAATGTGTTTTTATTGTTGCTGTAAAGGCAAAAAGGTGGCTTGACGTTGCCAGAGGACACACAATGACATGACACAGATGTTTGTGACATTTGAAAAGTGCTCTATGTGTTCTAGAGAAAGATGAAAGAGTAACATGTGAAAGATTACTGTGACATCACAAAGCAAATGACATCACGCAGTGACATGACACAGATATTTGTGACATTTGAAAAGTGCTCTATGTGTTCTAGAGAAAGATGAAAGAGTAACATGTGAATGATTACTGTGACATCACAAAGCAAATGACATCACGCAGTGACATGACACAGATGTTTGTGACATTTGAAAAGTGCTCTATGTGTTCTAGAAAAAGATGAAAGAGTAACATGTGAATGATTACTGTGACATCACAAAGCAAATGACATCACGCAGTGACATGATACAGATGTTTGTGACATTTGAAAAGTGCTCTATGTGTTCTAGAAAAAGATGAAAAAATAACATGTGAAAGATTACTGTGACATCACAAAGCAAATGACATCACGCAGTGACATCACACAGATGTTTGTGACATTTGAAAAGTGCTCTATGTGTTCTAGAGAAAGATGAAAGAGTAACATGTGAATGATTACTGTGACATCACAAAGCAAATGACATCACGCAGTGACATGACACAGATGTTTGTGACATTTGAAAAGTGCTCTATGTGTTCTAGAAAAAGATGAAAGAGTGACAAGTGAAAGATTACTGTGACATCACAAAGCAAATGACATCACGCAGTGACATCACACAGATGTTTGTGACATTTGAAAAGTGCTCTATGTGTTCTAGAGAAAGATGAAAGAGTAACATGTGAAAGATTACTGTGACATCACAAAGCAAATGACATCACGCAGTGACATGACACAGATATTTGTGACATTTGAAAAGTGCTCTATGTGTTCTAGAGAAAGATGAAAGAGTAACATGTGAAAGATTACTGTGACATCACAAAGCAAATGACATCACTCAGTGACATGACACAGATATTTGTGACATTTGAAAAGTGCTCCATGTGTTCTAGAGAAAGATGAAAGAGTAACATGTGAATGATTACTGTGACATCACAAAGGAGGAGATGTTGTGAAAAATCCAAACAGCCAGATAAAAGACGTGATCGCAGTGCTTTCCTGAACGTTTCTTCAACCAGTGACTTGATTTGTTGTCCAATGAGGAAAGTGTTTACTTTTTCAAATTGTTGTGAAATCGCATTTTGAAATGAAGGTGTATATTTTGATGTAATAATTTCTTTCCCGATTTTTTGTGACTTTTCTGGGTTGGGTGTGCTTCGCAGTGCAGATGCGTGTTGAGGACATTTCCATGAAAGCAATTTGCATAAAGTGTGAGGATAAAGCATGAAGCGCTGAAGGCGCAAGAGCGCCCTCTGTTGGTTGTTGGTGAAAGTGCAAAAGCTTACAGCACCTGGTATTCCCAGGCGGTCTCCCATCCAAGTACTGACCAGGCCCGACCCTGCTTAGCTTCCGAGATCAGACGAGATCGGGCGTGTTCAGGGTGGTATGGCCGTAAGCGAGGGAAATGGTTGCCAAATGTGTTTTTATTGTTGCTGTAAAGGCAAAAAGGTGGCTTGACGTTGCCAGAGGACACACAATGACATGACACAGATGTTTGTGACATTTGAAAAGTGCTCTATGTGTTCTAGAGAAAGATGAAAGAGTAACATGTGAAAGATTACTGTGACATCACAAAGCAAATGACATCACGCAGTGACATGACACAGATATTTGTGACATTTGAAAAGTGCTCCATGTGTTCTAGAGAAAGATGAAAGAGTAACATGTGAATGATTACTGTGACATCACAAAGCAAATGACATCACGCAGTGACATGACACAGATGTTTGTGACATTTGAAAAGTGCTCTATGTGTTCTAGAAAAAGATGAAAAAATAACATGTGAAAGATTACTGTGACATCACAAAGCAAATGACATCACGCAGTGACATCACACAGATGTTTGTGACATTTGAAAAGTGCTCTATGTGTTCTAGAAAAAGATGAAAGAGTGACATGTGAAAGATTACTGTGACATCACAAAGCAAATGACATCACGCAGTGACATCACACAGATGTTTGTGACATTTGAAAAGTGCTCTATGTGTTCTAGAGAAAGATGAAAGAGTAACATGTGAAAGATTACTGTGACATCACAAAGCAAATGACATCACGCAGTGACATGACACAGATATTTGTGACATTTGAAAAGTGCTCTATGTGTTCTAGAGAAAGATGAAAGAGTAACATGTGAAAGATTACTGTGACATCACAAAGCAAATGACATCACGCAGTGACATGACACAGATATTTGTGACATTTGAAAAGTGTTCTATGTGTTCTAGAGAAAGATGAAAGAGTAACATGTGAATGATTACTGTGACATCACAAAGGAGGAGATGTTGTGAAAAATCCAAACAGCCAGATAAAAGACGTGATCGCAGTGCTTTCCTGAAAGTTTCTTCAACCAGTGACTTGATTTGTTGTCCAATGAGGAAAGTGTTTACTTTTTCAAATTGTTGTGAAATCGCATTTTGAAATGAAGGTGTATATTTTGATGTAATAATTTCTTTCCCGATTTTTTGTGACTTTTCTGGGTTGGGTGTGCTTCGCAGTGCAGATGCGTGTTGAGGACATTTCCATGAAAGCAATTTGCATAAAGTGTGAGGATAAAGCATGAAGCGCTGAAGGCGCAAGAGCGCCCTCTGTTGGTTGTTGGTGAAAGTGCAAAAGCTTACAGCACCTGGTATTCCCAGGCGGTCTCCCATCCAAGTACTGACCAGGCCCGACCCTGCTTAGCTTCCGAGATCAGACGAGTTCGGGGTGGTATGGCCGTAAGCGAGGGAAACGGTTGCCAAATGTGTTTTTATTGTTGCTGTAAAGGCAAAAAGGTGGCTTGACGTTGCCAGAGGACACACAATGACATGACACAGATGTTTGTGACATTTGAAAAGTGCTCTATGTGTTCTAGAGAAAGATGAAAGAGTAACATGTGAAAGATTACTGTGACATCACAAAGCAAATGACATCACGCAGTGACATGACACAGATATTTGTGACATTTGAAAAGTGCTCCATGTGTTCTAGAGAAAGATGAAAGAGTAACATGTGAATGATTACTGTGACATCACAAAGCAAATGACATCACGCAGTGACATCACACAGATGTTTGTGACATTTGAAAAGTGCTCTATGTGTTCTAGAAAAAGATGAAAAAATAACATGTGAAAGATTACTGTGACATCACAAAGCAAATGACATCACGCAGTGACATCACACAGATGTTTGTGACATTTGAAAAGTGCTCCATGTGTTCTAGAGAAAGATGAAACAGTAACATGTGAATGATTACTGTGACATCACAAAGCAAATGACATCACGCAGTGACATCACACAGATGTTTGTGACATTTGAAAAGTGCTCTATGTGTTCTAGAGAAAGATGAAAGAGTAACATGTGAAAGATTACTGTGACATCACAAAGCAAATGACATCACGCAGTGACATGACACAGATATTTGTGACATTTGAAAAGTGCTCTATGTGTTCTAGAGAAAGATGAAAGAGTAACATGTGAAAGATTACTGTGACATCACAAAGCAAATGACATCACGCAGTGACATGACACAGATATTTGTGACATTTGAAAAGTGTTCTATGTGTTCTAGAGAAAGATGAAAGAGTAACGTGTGAATGATTACTGTGACATCACAAAGCAAATGACATCACGCAGTGACATGACACAGATATTTGTGACATTTGAAAAGTGCTCTATGTGTTCTAGAGAAAGATGAAAGAGTAACATGTGAAAGATTACTGTGACATCACAAAGCAAATGACATCACGCAGTGACATGACAGATATTTGTGACATTTGAAAAGTGCTCCATGTGTTCTAGAGAAAGATGAAACAGTAACATGTGAATGATTACTGTGACATCACAAAGGAGGAGATGTTGTGAAAAATCCAAACAGGCAGATAAAAGACGTGATCGCAGTGCTTTCCTGAAAGTTTCTTCAACCAGTGACTTGATTTGTTGTCCAATGAGGAAAGTGTTTACTTTTTCAAATTGTTGTGAAATCGCATTTTGAAATGAAGGTGTATATTTTGATGTAATAATTTCTTTCCCGATTTTTTGTGACTTTTCTGGGTTGGGTGTGCTTCGCAGTGCAGATGCGTGTTGAGGACATTTCCATGAAAGCAATTTGCATAAAGTGTGAGGATAAAGCATGAAGCGCTGAAGGCGCAAGAGCGCCCTCAGTTGGTTGTTGGTGAAAGTGCAAAAGATTACAGCACCTGGTATTCCCAGGCGGTCTCCCATCCAAGTACTGACCAGGCCCGACCCTGCTTAGCTTGCGAGATCAGACGAGATCGGGCGTGTTCAGGGTGGTATGGCCGTAAGCGAGGGAAATGGTTGCCAAATGTGTTTTTATTGTTGCTGTAAAGGCAAAAAGGTGGCTTGACGTTGCCAGAGGACACACAATGACATGACACAGATGTTTGTGACATTTGAAAAGTGCTCTATGTGTTCTAGAGAAAGATGAAAGAGTAACATGTGAAAGATTACTGTGACATCACAAAGCAAATGACATCACGCAGTGACATCACACAGATATTTGTGACATTTGAAAAGTGCTCCATGTGTTCTAGAGAAAGATGAAAGAGTAACATGTGAATGATTACTGTGACATCACAAAGCAAATGACATCACGCAGTGACATCACACAGATGTTTGTGACATTTGAAAAGTGCTCTATGTGTTCTAGAAAAAGATGAAAGAGTGACATGTGAAAGATTACTGTGACATCACAAAGCAAATGACATCACGCAGTGACATCACACAGATGTTTGTGACATTTGAAAAGTGCTCTATGTGTTCTAGAAAAAGATGAAAGAGTGACATGTGAAAGATTACTGTGACATCACAAAGCAAATGACATCACGCAGTGACATCACACAGATGTTTGTGACATTTGAAAAGTGCTCTATGTGTTCTAGAGAAAGATGAAAGAGTAACATGTGAAAGATTACTGTGACATCACAAAGCAAATGACATCACGCAGTGACATGACACAGATATTTGTGACATTTGAAAAGTGCTCTATGTGTTCTAGAGAAAGATGAAAGAGTAACGTGAAAGATTACTGTGACATCACAAAGCAAATGACATCACGCAGTGACATGACACAGATATTTGTGACATTTGAAAAGTGCTCCATGTGTTCTAGAGAAAGATGAAACAGTAACATGTGAATGATTACTGTGACATCACAAAGGAGGAGATGTTGTGAAAAATCCAAACAGGCAGATAAAAGACGTGATCGCAGTGCTTTCCTGAAAGTTTCTTCAACCAGTGACTTGATTTGTTGTCCAATGAGGAAAGTGTTTACTTTTTCAAATTGTTGTGAAATCGCATTTTGAAATGAAGGCGTATATTTTGATGTAATAATTTCTTTCCCGATTTTTTGTGACTTTTCTGGGTTGGGTGTGCTTCGCAGTGCAGATGCGTGTTGAGGACATTTCCATGAAAGCAATTTGCATAAAGTGTGAGGATAAAGCATGAAGCGCTGAAGGCGCAAGAGCGCCCTCTGTTGGTTGTTGGTGAAAGTGCAAAAGCTTACAGCACCTGGTATTCCCAGGCGGTCTCCCATCCAAGTACTGACCAGGCCCGACCCTGCTTAGCTTCCGAGATCAGACGAGTTCGGGGTGGTATGGCCGTAAGCGAGGGAAACGGTTGCCAAATGTGTTTTTATTGTTGCTGTAAAGGCAAAAAGGTGGCTTGACGTTGCCAGAGGACACACAATGACATGACACAGATGTTTGTGACATTTGAAAAGTGCTCTATGTGTTCTAGAGAAAGATGAAAGAGTAACATGTGAAAGATTACTGTGACATCACAAAGCAAATGACATCACGCAGTGACATGACACAGATATTTGTGACATTTGAAAAGTGCTCCATGTGTTCTAGAGAAAGATGAAAGAGTAACATGTGAATGATTACTGTGACATCACAAAGCAAATGACATCACGCAGTGACATCACACAGATGTTTGTGACATTTGAAAAGTGCTCTATGTGTTCTAGAAAAAGATGAAAAAATAACATGTGAAAGATTACTGTGACATCACAAAGCAAATGACATCACGCAGTGACATCACACAGATGTTTGTGACATTTGAAAAGTGCTCCATGTGTTCTAGAGAAAGATGAAACAGTAACATGTGAATGATTACTGTGACATCACAAAGCAAATGACATCACGCAGTGACATCACACAGATGTTTGTGACATTTGAAAAGTGCTCTATGTGTTCTAGAGAAAGATGAAAGAGTAACGTGTGAATGATTACTGTGACATCACAAAGCAAATGACATCACGCAGTGACATGACACAGATATTTGTGACATTTGAAAAGTGCTCTATGTGTTCTAGAGAAAGATGAAAGAGTAACATGTGAAAGATTACTGTGACATCACAAAGCAAATGACATCACGCAGTGACATGACACAGATATTTGTGACATTTGAAAAGTGCTCTATGTGTTCTAGAGAAAGATGAAAGAGTAACGTGAAAGATTACTGTGACATCACAAAGCAAATGACATCACGCAGTGACATGACACAGATATTTGTGACATTTGAAAAGTGCTCCATGTGTTCTAGAGAAAGATGAAACAGTAACATGTGAATGATTACTGTGACATCACAAAGGAGGAGATGTTGTGAAAAATCCAAACAGGCAGATAAAAGACGTGATCGCAGTGCTTTCCTGAAAGTTTCTTCAACCAGTGACTTGATTTGTTGTCCAATGAGGAAAGTGTTTACTTTTTCAAATTGTTGTGAAATCGCATTTTGAAATGAAGGTGTATATTTTGATGTAATAATTTCTTTCCCGATTTTTTGTGACTTTTCTGGGTTGGAAGTGCTTCGCAGTGCAGATGCGTGTTGAGGACATTTCCATGAAAGCAATTTGCATAAAGTGTGAGGATAAAGCATGAAGCGCTGAAGGCGCAAGAGCGCCCTCTGTTGGTTGTTGGTGAAAGTGCAAAAGCTTACAGCACCTGGTATTCCCAGGCGGTCTCCCATCCAAGTACTGACCAGGCCCGACCCTGCTTAGCTTCCGAGATCAGACAAGATCGGGCGTGTTCAGGGTGGTATGGCCGTAAGCGAGGGAAATGGTTGCCAAATGTGTTTTTATTGTTGCTGTAAAGGCAAAAAGGTGGCTTGACGTTGCCAGAGGACACACAATGACATGACACAGATGTTTGTGACATTTGAAAAGTGCTCCATGTGTTCTAGAGAAAGATGAAAGAGTAACATGTGAAAGATTACTGTGACATCACAAAGCAAATGACATCACGCAGTGACATCACACAGATGTTTGTGACATTTGAAAAGTGCTCTATGTGTTCTAGAGAAAGATGAAAGAGTAACATGTGAAAGATTACTGTGACATCACAAAGCAAATGACATCACGCAGTGACATGACACAGATATTTGTGACATTTGAAAAGTGCTCCATGTGTTCTAGAGAAAGATGAAAGAGTAACATGTGAATGATTACTGTGACATCACAAAGCAAATGACATCACGCAGTGACATGACACAGATGTTTGTGACATTTGAAAAGTGCTCTATGTGTTCTAGAAAAAGATGAAAAAATAACATGTGAAAGATTACTGTGACATCACAAAGCAAATGACATCACGCAGTGACATCACACAGATGTTTGTGACATTTGAAAAGTGCTCTATGTGTTCTAGAAAAAGATGAAAGAGTGACATGTGAAAGATTACTGTGACATCACAAAGCAAATGACATCACGCAGTGACATCACACAGATGTTTGTGACATTTGAAAAGTGCTCTATGTGTTCTAGAGAAAGATGAAAGAGTAACATGTGAAAGATTACTGTGACATCACAAAGCAAATGACATCACGCAGTGACATGACACAGATATTTGTGACATTTGAAAAGTGCTCTATGTGTTCTAGAGAAAGATGAAAGAGTAACATGTGAAAGATTACTGTGACATCACAAAGCAAATGACATCACGCAGTGACATGACACAGATATTTGTGACATTTGAAAAGTGCTCCATGTGTTCTAGAGAAAGATGAAAGAGTAACATGTGAATGATTACTGTGACATCACAAAGGAGGAGATGTTGTGAAAAATCCAAACAGCCAGATAAAAGACGTGATCGCAGTGCTTTCCTGAAAGTTTCTTCAACCAGTGACTTGATTTGTTGTCCAATGAGGAAAGTGTTTACTTTTTCAAATTGTTGTGAAATCGCATTTTGAAATGAAGGTGTATATTTTGATGTAATAATTTCTTTCCCGATTTTTTGTGACTTTTCTGGGTTGGGTGTGCTTCGCAGTGCAGATGCGTGTTGAGGACATTTCCATGAAAGCAATTTGCATAAAGTGTGAGGATAAAGCATGAAGCGCTGAAGGCGCAAGAGCGCCCTCTGTTGGTTGTTGGTGAAAGTGCAAAAGCTTACAGCACCTGGTATTCCCAAGCGGTCTCCCATCCAAGTACTGACCAGGCCCGACCCTGCTTAGCTTCCGAGATCAGACGAGTTCGGGGTGGTATGGCCGTAAGCGAGGGAAACGGTTGCCAAATGTGTTTTTATTGTTGCTGTAAAGGCAAAAAGGTGGCTTGACGTTGCCAGAGGACACACAATGACATGACACAGATGTTTGTGACATTTGAAAAGTGCTCTATGTGTTCTAGAGAAAGATGAAAGAGTAACATGTGAAAGATTACTGTGACATCACAAAGCAAATGACATCACGCAGTGACATGACACAGATATTTGTGACATTTGAAAAGTGCTCCATGTGTTCTAGAGAAAGATGAAAGAGTAACATGTGAATGATTACTGTGACATCACAAAGCAAATGACATCACGCAGTGACATCACACAGATGTTTGTGACATTTGAAAAGTGCTCTATGTGTTCTAGAAAAAGATGAAAGAGTGACATGTGAAAGATTACTGTGACATCACAAAGCAAATGACATCACGCAGTGACATCACACAGATGTTTGTGACATTTGAAAAGTGCTCTATGTGTTCTAGAAAAAGATGAAAGAGTGACATGTGAAAGATTACTGTGACATCACAAAGCAAATGACATCACGCAGTGACATCACACAGATGTTTGTGACATTTGAAAAGTGCTCTATGTGTTCTAGAGAAAGATGAAAGAGTAACATGTGAAAGATTACTGTGACATCACAAAGCAAATGACATCACGCAGTGACATGACACAGATATTTGTGACATTTGAAAAGTGCTCTATGTGTTCTAGAGAAAGATGAAAGAGTAACATGTGAAAGATTACTGTGACATCACAAAGCAAATGACATCACGCAGTGACATGACACAGATATTTGTGACATTTGAAAAGTGTTCTATGTGTTCTAGAGAAAGATGAAAGAGTAACATGTGAATGATTACTGTGACATCACAAAGGAGGAGATGTTGTGAAAAATCCAAACAGCCAGATAAAAGACGTGATCGCAGTGCTTTCCTGAAAGTTTCTTCAACCAGTGACTTGATTTGTTGTCCAATGAGGAAAGTGTTTACTTTTTCAAATTGTTGTGAAATCGCATTTTGAAATGAAGGTGTATATTTTGATGTAATAATTTCTTTCCCGATTTTTTGTGACTTTTCTGGGTTGGGTGTGCTTCGCAGTGCAGATGCGTGTTGAGGACATTTCCATGAAAGCAATTTGCATAAAGTGTGAGGATAAAGCATGAAGCGCTGAAGGCGCAAGAGCGCCCTCTGTTGGTTGTTGGTGAAAGTGCAAAAGCTTACAGCACCTGGTATTCCCAGGCGGTCTCCCATCCAAGTACTGACCAGGCCCGACCCTGCTTAGCTTCCGAGATCAGACGAGATCGGGCGTGTTCAGGGTGGTATGGCCGTAAGCGAGGGAAATGGTTGCCAAATGTGTTTTTATTGTTGCTGTAAAGGCAAAAAGGTGGCTTGACGTTGCCAGAGGACACACAATGACATGACACAGATGTTTGTGACATTTGAAAAGTGCTCTATGTGTTCTAGAGAAAGATGAAAGAGTAACATGTGAAAGATTACTGTGACATCACAAAGCAAATGACATCACGCAGTGACATCACACAGATGTTTGTGACATTTGAAAAGTGCTCTATGTGTTCTAGAAAAAGATGAAAAAATAACATGTGAAAGATTACTGTGACATCACAAAGCAAATGACATCACGCAGTGACATCACACAGATGTTTGTGACATTTGAAAAGTGCTCTATGTGTTCTAGAAAAAGATGAAAGAGTGACATGTGAAAGATTACTGTGACATCACAAAGCAAATGACATCACGCAGTGACATGACACAGATGTTTGTGACATTTGAAAAGTGCTCTATGTGTTCTAGAAAAAGATGAAAGAGTAACATGTGAAAGATTACTGTGACATCACAAAGCAAATGACATCACGCAGTGACATGACAGATATTTGTGACATTTGAAAAGTGCTCCATGTGTTCTACAGAAAGATGAAACAGTAACATGTGAATGATTACTGTGACATCACAAAGGAGGAGATGTTGTGAAAAATCCAAACAGGCAGATAAAAGACGTGATCGCAGTGCTTTCCTGAAAGTTTCTTCAACCAGTGACTTGATTTGTTGTCCAATGAGGAAAGTGTTTACTTTTTCAAATTGTTGTGAAATCGCATTTTGAAATGAAGGTGTATATTTTGATGTAATAATTTCTTTCCCGATTTTTTGTGACTTTTCTGGGTTGGGTGTGCTTCGCAGTGCAGATGCGTGTTGAGGACATTTCCATGAAAGCAATTTGCATAAAGTGTGAGGATAAAGCATGAAGCGCTGAAGGCGCAAGAGTGCCCTCTGTTGGTTGTTGGTGAAAGTGCAAAAGCTTACAGCACCTGGTATTCCCAGGCGGTCTCCCATCCAAGTACTGACCAGGCCCGACCCTGCTTAGCTTCCGAGATCAGACGAGATCGGGCGTGTTCAGGGTGGTATGGCCGTAAGCGAGGGAAATGGTTGCCAAATGTGTTTTTATTGTTGCTGTAAAGGCAAAAAGGTGGCTTGACGTTGCCAGAGGACACACAATGACATGACACAGATGTTTGTGACATTTGAAAAGTGCTCTATGTGTTCTAGAGAAAGATGAAAGAGTAACATGTGAAAGATTACTGTGACATCACAAAGCAAATGACATCACGCAGTGACATGACACAGATATTTGTGACATTTGAAAAGTGCTCTATGTGTTCTAGAGAAAGATGAAAGAGTAACATGTGAAAGATTACTGTGACATCACAAAGCAAATGACATCACGCAGTGACATGACAGATATTTGTGACATTTGAAAAGTGCTCCATGTGTTCTAGAGAAAGATGAAACAGTAACATGTGAATGATTACTGTGACATCACAAAGGAGGAGATGTTGTGAAAAATCCAAACAGGCAGATAAAAGACGTGATCGCAGTGCTTTCCTGAAAGTTTCTTCAACCAGTGACTTGATTTGTTGTCCAATGAGGAAAGTGTTTACTTTTTCAAATTGTTGTGAAATCGCATTTTGAAATGAAGGTGTATATTTTGATGTAATAATTTCTTTCCCGATTTTTTGTGACTTTTCTGGGTTGGGTGTGCTTCGCAGTGCAGATGCGTGTTGAGGACATTTCCATGAAAGCAATTTGCATAAAGTGTGAGGATAAAGCATGAAGCGCTGAAGGCGCAAGAGTGCCCTCTGTTGGTTGTTGGTGAAAGTGCAAAAGCTTACAGCACCTGGTATTCCCAGGCGGTCTCCCATCCAAGTACTGACCAGGCCCGACCCTGCTTAGCTTCCGAGATCAGACGAGATCGGGCGTGTTCAGGGTGGTATGGCCGTAAGCGAGGGAAATGGTTGCCAAATGTGTTTTTATTGTTGCTGTAAAGGCAAAAAGGTGGCTTGACGTTGCCAGAGGACACACAATGACATGACACAGATGTTTGTGACATTTGAAAAGTGCTCTATGTGTTCTAGAGAAAGATGAAAGAGTAACATGTGAAAGATTACTGTGACATCACAAAGCAAATGACATCACGCAGTGACATGACACAGATATTTGTGACATTTGAAAAGTGCTCCATGTGTTCTAGAGAAAGATGAAAGAGTAACATGTGAATGATTACTGTGACATCACAAAGCAAATGACATCACGCAGTGACATCACACATATGTTTGTGACATTTGAAAAGTGCTCTATGTGTTCTAGAAAAAGATGAAAGAGTGACATGTGAAAGATTACTGTGACATCACAAAGCAAATGACATCACGCAGTGACATCACACAGATGTTTGTGACATTTGAAAAGTGCTCTATGTGTTCTAAAAAAAGATGAAAGAGTGACATGTGAAAGATTACTGTGACATCACAAAGCAAATGACATCACGCAGTGACATCACACAGATGTTTGTGACATTTGAAAAGTGCTCTATGTGTTCTAGAGAAAGATGAAAGAGTAACATGTGAAAGATTACTGTGACATCACAAAGCAAATGACATCACGCAGTGACATGACACAGATATTTGTGACATTTGAAAAGTGCTCCATGTGTTCTAGAGAAAGATGAAACAGTAACATGTGAATGATTACTGTGACATCACAAAGGAGGAGATGTTGTGAAAAATCCAAACAGGCAGATAAAAGACGTGATCGCAGTGCTTTCCTGAAAGTTTCTTCAACCAGTGACTTGATTTGTTGTCCAATGAGGAAAGTGTTTACTTTTTCAAATTGTGAAATCGCATTTTGAAATGAAGGTGTATATTTTGATGTAATAATTTCTTTCCCGATTTTTTGTGACTTTTCTGGGTTGGGTGTGCTTCGCAGTGCAGATGCGTGTTGAGGACATTTCCATGAAAGCAATTTGCATAAAGTGTGAGGATAAAGCATGAAGCGCTGAAGGCGCAAGAGCGCCCTCAGTTGGTTGTTGGTGAAAGTGCAAAAGCTTACAGCACCTGGTATTCCCAGGCGGTCTCCCATCCAAGTACTGACCAGGCCCGACCCTGCTTAGCTTCCGAGATCAGACGAGATCGGGCGTGTTGAGGGTGGTATGGCCGTAAGCGAGGGAAATGGTTGCCAAATGTGTTTTTATTGTTGCTGTAAAGGCAAAAAGGTGGCTTGACGTTGCCAGAGGACACACAATGACATGACACAGATGTTTGTGACATTTGAAAAGTGCTCTATGTGTTCTAGAGAAAGATGAAAGAGTAACATGTGAAAGATTACTGTGACATCACAAAGCAAATGACATCACGCAGTGACATCACACAGATGTTTGTGACATTTGAAAAGTGCTCTATGTGTTCTAGAAAAAGATGAAAAAATAACATGTGAAAGATTACTGTGACATCACAAAGCAAATGACATCACGCAGTGACATGACACAGATGTTTGTGACATTTGAAAAGTGCTCTATGTGTTCTAGAAAAAGATGAAATAGTGACATGTGAAAGATTACTGTGACATCACAAAGCAAATGACATCACGCAGTGACATGACACAGATGTTTGTGACATTTGAAAAGTGCTCTATGTGTTCTAGAAAAAGATGAAAGAGTGACATGTGAAAGATTACTGTGACATCACAAAGCAAATGACATCACGCAGTGACATCACACAGATGTTTGTGACATTTGAAAAGTGCTCCATGTGTTCTAGAGAAAGATGAAACAGTAACATGTGAATGATTACTGTGACATCACAAAGGAGGAGATGTTGTGAAAAATCCAAACAGGCAGATAAAAGACGTGATCGCAGTGCTTTCCTGAAAGTTTCTTCAACCAGTGACTTGATTTGTTGTCCAATGAGGAAAGTGTTTACTTTTTCAAATTGTTGTGAAATCGCATTTTGAAATGAAGGTGTATATTTTGATGTAATAATTTCTTTCCCGATTTTTTGTGACTTTTCTGGGTTGGGTGTGCTTCGCAGTGCAGATGCGTGTTGAGGACATTTCCATGAAAGCAATTTGCATAAAGTGTGAGGATAAAGCATGAAGCGCTGAAGGCGCAAGAGCGCCCTCAGTTGGTTGTTGGTGAAAGTGCAAAAGCTTACAGCACCTGGTATTCCCAGGCGGTCTCCCATCCAAGTACTGACCAGGCCCGACCCTGCTTAGCTTCCGAGATCAGACGAGATCGGGCGTGTTCAGGGTGGTATGGCCGTAAGCGAGGGAAATGGTTGCCAAATGTGTTTTTATTGTTGCTGTAAAGGCAAAAAGGTGGCTTGACGTTGCCAGAGGACACACAATGACATGACACAGATGTTTGTGACATTTGAAAAGTGCTCTATGTGTTCTAGAGAAAGATGAAAGAGTAACATGTGAAAGATTACTGTGACATCACAAAGCAAATGACATCACGCAGTGACATGACACAGATATTTGTGACATTTGAAAAGTGCTCCATGTGTTCTAGAGAAAGATGAAAGAGTAACATGTGAATGATTACTGTGACATCACAAAGCAAATGACATCACGCAGTGACATCACACAGATGTTTGTGACATTTGAAAAGTGCTCTATGTGTTCTAGAAAAAGATGAAAGAGTGACATGTGAAAGATTACTGTGACATCACAAAGCAAATGACATCACGCAGTGACATCACACAGATGTTTGTGACATTTGAAAAGTGCTCTATGTGTTCTAGAGAAAGATGAAAGAGTAACATGTGAAAGATTACTGTGACATCACAAAGCAAATGACATCACGCAGTGACATGACACAGATATTTGTGACATTTGAAAAGTGCTCTATGTGTTCTAGAGAAAGATGAAAGAGTAACATGTGAAAGATTACTGTGACATCACAAAGCAAATGACATCACGCAGTGACATGACCCAGATATTTGTGACATTTGAAAAGTGCTCCATGTGTTCTAGAGAAAGATGAAACAGTAACATGTGAATGATTACTGTGACATCACAAAGGAGGAGATGTTGTGAAAAATCCAAACAGGCAGATAAAAGACGTGATCGCAGTGCTTTCCTGAAAGTTTCTTCAACCAGTGACTTGATTTGTTGTCCAATGAGGAAAGTGTTTACTTTTTCAAATTGTTGTGAAATCGCATTTTGAAATGAAGGTGTATATTTTGATGTAATAATTTCTTTCCCGATTTTTTGTGACTTTTCTGGGTTGGGTGTGCTTCGCAGTGCAGATGCGTGTTGAGGACATTTCCATGAAAGCAATTTGCATAAAGTGTGAGGATAAAGCATGAAGCGCTGAAGGCGCAAGAGCGCCCTCAGTTGGTTGTTGGTGAAAGTGCAAAAGCTTACAGCACCTGGTATTCCCAGGCGGTCTCCCATCCAAGTACTGACCAGGCCCGACCCTGCTTAGCTTCCGAGATCAGACGAGATCGGGCGTGTTCAGGGTGGTATGGCCGTAAGCGAGGGAAATGGTTGCCAAATGTGTTTTTATTGTTGCTGTAAAGGCAAAAAGGTGGCTTGACGTTGCCAGAGGACACACAATGACATGACACAGATGTTTGTGACATTTGAAAAGTGCTCTATGTGTTCTAGAGAAAGATGAAAGAGTAACATGTGAAAGATTACTGTGACATCACAAAGCAAATGACATCACGCAGTGACATCACACAGATGTTTGTGACATTTGAAAAGTGCTCTATGTGTTCTAGAAAAAGATGAAAAAATAACATGTGAAAGATTACTGTGACATCACAAAGCAAATGACATCACGCAGTGACATCACACAGATGTTTGTGACATTTGAAAAGTGCTCTATGTGTTCTAGAAAAAGATGAAATAGTGACATGTGAAAGATTACTGTGACATCACAAAGCAAATGACATCACGCAGTGACATGACACAGATGTTTGTGACATTTGAAAAGTGCTCTATGTGTTCTAGAAAAAGATGAAAGAGTGACATGTGAAAGATTACTGTGACATCACAAAGCAAATGACATCACGCAGTGACATCACACAGATGTTTGTGACATTTGAAAAGTGCTCCATGTGTTCTAGAGAAAGATGAAACAGTAACATGTGAATGATTACTGTGACATCACAAAGGAGGAGATGTTGTGAAAAATCCAAACAGGCAGATAAAAGACGTGATCGCAGTGCTTTCCTGAAAGTTTCTTCAACCAGTGACTTGATTTGTTGTCCAATGAGGAAAGTGTTTACTTTTTCAAATTGTTGTGAAATCGCATTTTGAAATGAAGGTGTATATTTTGATGTAATAATTTCTTTCCCGATTTTTTGTGACTTTTCTGGGTTGGGTGTGCTTCGCAGTGCAGATGCGTGTTGAGGACATTTCCATGAAAGCAATTTGCATAAAGTGTGAGGATAAAGCATGAAGCGCTGAAGGCGCAAGAGCGCCCTCAGTTGGTTGTTGGTGAAAGTGCAAAAGCTTACAGCACCTGGTATTCCCAGGCGGTCTCCCATCCAAGTACTGACCAGGCCCGACCCTGCTTAGCTTCCGAGATCAGACGAGATCGGGCGTGTTCAGGGTGGTATGGCCGTAAGCGAGGGAAATGGTTGCCAAATGTGTTTTTATTGTTGCTGTAAAGGCAAAAAGGTGGCTTGACGTTGCCAGAGGACACACAATGACATGACACAGATGTTTGTGACATTTGAAAAGTGCTCTATGTGTTCTAGAGAAAGATGAAAGAGTAACATGTGAAAGATTACTGTGACATCACAAAGCAAATGACATCACGCAGTGACATGACACAGATATTTGTGACATTTGAAAAGTGCTCTATGTGTTCTAGAGAAAGATGAAAGAGTAACATGTGAAAGATTACTGTGACATCACAAAGCAAATGACATCACGCAGTGACATGACCCAGATATTTGTGACATTTGAAAAGTGCTCCATGTGTTCTAGAGAAAGATGAAACAGTAACATGTGAATGATTACTGTGACATCACAAAGGAGGAGATGTTGTGAAAAATCCAAACAGGCAGATAAAAGACGTGATCGCAGTGCTTTCCTGAAAGTTTCTTCAACCAGTGACTTGATTTGTTGTCCAATGAGGAAAGTGTTTACTTTTTCAAATTGTTGTGAAATCGCATTTTGAAATGAAGGTGTATATTTTGATGTAATAATTTCTTTCCCGATTTTTTGTGACTTTTCTGGGTTGGGTGTGCTTCGCAGTGCAGATGCGTGTTGAGGACATTTCCATGAAAGCAATTTGCATAAAGTGTGAGGATAAAGCATGAAGCGCTGAAGGCGCAAGAGCGCCCTCAGTTGGTTGTTGGTGAAAGTGCAAAAGCTTACAGCACCTGGTATTCCCAGGCGGTCTCCCATCCAAGTACTGACCAGGCCCGACCCTGCTTAGCTTCCGAGATCAGACGAGATCGGGCGTGTTCAGGGTGGTATGGCCGTAAGCGAGGGAAATGGTTGCCAAATGTGTTTTTATTGTTGCTGTAAAGGCAAAAAGGTGGCTTGACGTTGCCAGAGGACACACAATGACATGACACAGATGTTTGTGACATTTGAAAAGTGCTCTATGTGTTCTAGAGAAAGATGAAAGAGTAACATGTGAAAGATTACTGTGACATCACAAAGCAAATGACATCACGCAGTGACATGACCCAGATATTTGTGACATTTGAAAAGTGCTCCATGTGTTCTAGAGAAAGATGAAACAGTAACATGTGAATGATTACTGTGACATCACAAAGGAGGAGATGTTGTGAAAAATCCAAACAGGCAGATAAAAGACGTGATCGCAGTGCTTTCCTGAAAGTTTCTTCAACCAGTGACTTGATTTGTTGTCCAATGAGGAAAGTGTTTACTTTTTCAAATTGTTGTGAAATCGCATTTTGAAATGAAGGTGTATATTTTGATGTAATAATTTCTTTCCCGATTTTTTGTGACTTTTCTGGGTTGGGTGTGCTTCGCAGTGCAGATGCGTGTTGAGGACATTTCCATGAAAGCAATTTGCATAAAGTGTGAGGATAAAGCATGAAGCGCTGAAGGCGCAAGAGCGCCCTCAGTTGGTTGTTGGTGAAAGTGCAAAAGCTTACAGCACCTGGTATTCCCAGGCGGTCTCCCATCCAAGTACTGACCAGGCCCGACCCTGCTTAGCTTCCGAGATCAGACGAGATCGGGCGTGTTCAGGGTGGTATGGCCGTAAGCGAGGGAAATGGTTGCCAAATGTGTTTTTATTGTTGCTGTAAAGGCAAAAAGGTGGCTTGACGTTGCCAGAGGACACACAATGACATGACACAGATGTTTGTGACATTTGAAAAGTGCTCTATGTGTTCTAGAGAAAGATGAAAGAGTAACATGTGAAAGATTACTGTGACATCACAAAGCAAATGACATCACGCAGTGACATGACACAGATATTT
>NC_136633.1:19311155-19341155 GCF_933228915.1 Telmatherina bonti | reverse complement strand
CCCTTTTTTCTATTCTTTTTTTTGTTTTGCGTCATGGTGAAGCGGAACCTCTCTGACCCTGAACCGACCCTGCTGGAGCGCAGCACTATGACCCAATCTCTGGTGGTGGTGGTGGTGTTCCTGCCAGCAGACCAGCAGTTCCAGTTCAGATCGGTTCTGGACGGTTTTACCAGACTGGGTCTGACGTCTCTGCTAGTTTCAGATGATCCTCATAAAATGTTTAAAATTAATTAATTTTATTTTAAGTTTAGATGTTTTTGTATAATTTAACATTTAGTGAATATTTGTCATTTTACATTTTATTCACTTTTACTTCTTAAAATGCAGTTTTTCTTTTTCTGTTTAATTTTATGATTTGTTTTTATTTTTATTTAATTTTTTAAATTAAATGAATGACTAAAATTATTTAAAATACTGAAAAAGTTGTAATAACTTCAAAAAAGCTTCATCTTGATGGTTTGTTATCATTTCCAGTTATCTGCCACTTTTGTTGTGTTGATGTTCTTAGCTGCGTGTCCTCTGCTGTCCTCCAGGTCTCACTGGTTCC
Source organism: Telmatherina bonti (assembly GCF_933228915.1). NCBI lineage: Eukaryota > Metazoa > Chordata > Actinopteri > Atheriniformes > Telmatherinidae > Telmatherina > Telmatherina bonti. The sequence continues at coordinate 19,340,608 of NC_136633.1, read as the reverse complement.
TGGTGGTGGTCTGCTTTCCGGGCCTGGACGTGGTCCGACATGAGGACTTCCAGCCTGCAGCAGGTGAGCGGCCACCACAGAAGCTCTGACCTGATTTGCTCGGTTGAAGTGAATGAAGGCGTGAAGTCTAACAGAGCGCCTCAAACAGTCCGCAGACGTCCTGTTGGGACATGATGTCCAGGCTGGAAGCAGCTCATGTTCCAGATCCACCTTCATCCCTACTTCTCATTATTATCTGTAAACGGAACAGACTTTCTCGTCCGGATCCGTTTAGTTCTCGCTTTTGCTGAGAAAGTGGATGATGAGGAGGAGGATGAAGATTATAAGCATGATGATAAGGATGTTAGTGCTAATGAAGATGAGGAGAATGAAGATGATGATAAGCATGATGATGAGGATGTTAATGCTAATGAAGATGATGAGCATGATGATGAAGATGATGAGCATGTTGAAGATGGTGAGGAGGAGGATGAAAATGAGCATTATGAGGGTAAGAAGGATGTTGAAGATGATGATGACTATGAAGATAAGGATGAGGAGAATGATGATGAAGATAAGCTTGATGAGGATAAGAAGGATGATGAAGATGACGATTAAGATAAGGGTGAGGATGATGATAATGAGCATGGTGAGAATGAGAAGGATGAAGATAAGCATGATGATGATGACGATGAAGATAAGGATGAGGAGAAAGATGAAGATAAGCATGAAGAGGATGAGAATGATGATGATGAGCATGATGATTATGAAAATGATGAGAAAGATGATGAGGAAGATGATGAGCATGATGATGAGGAAGATGATGATGATGATGACGATGATTATGAGAATGATGATGAGGAAGATGATGATGATGAAAATGATGATGATGATGGTTGGATGAATGCATGTTGTTGTTTCTTCAGGCGGACCAGACAGACCGGCAGGAAAAATCACCGTCAACATGAAACCGCAACAACCGCCTGTAAATATCCTGCTGACGCATCACGATGCGGAGCTCATCATTGATTTAATGATTGATTGATGTGTGTGTGTGTATTGTCCTGATAACATGAGGGCTGTTGTGTGTGTTTGCAGGAGTGCACTCAGCAGGGCTGGAGGAAGAGGAGGGTGATGAAGAGGTGAGCCAGCAGACGTCTCAGTTTTATTCTGCAGTTTAAAACTTCAGTGCTTCACATCATTTTTCTATTTATTTATTTTTTTTAATCTTTTCATTGTTTGCTTTCTGCTTTGAAAATCATGCAAAACTGAACTGAAGTTATTTATGAATTAATTGAGTTGATTTTTAATGCAGTTTGTTTTAGTTTCTTTCATGTTTTATGTTTAATACTTTTCATCTGGTTTAATATTCCCAAATCTGCCAAGAAATTACTAAAATGTTTGTTCAGTCTCATGAAACATTTCAGCTACACTTGATGTTTCATGTGACTGAACAAACAACAACAAAAAAAATTATTTAATTTTTACCCATTTTAGTAATTTTCCTCACGTTTAGAAACATTTCTGATAAATCTGATGTTTTAAACGCTTTCATTCTTCACTTTTTATGTTGTTGCCATGGTGACTGTCTGTTTTCAGGTCGTGCATCCTGGTCATGGACTCTCTGAAGTTGTCGAACCACGAGAACGTCTGCAGGTTGATCAGAGAGTGAGTTTGTTTCCTTCTTCATCTAACACAGTGTTTCTCAAATCCAGTCCTCAGGCCCCCTGCCCTGCATGTTTTAGACATGTTCCTCCTCCAAAGCACCTGAGTCAGATTATTGAACTTCCTCATCAAGTTCTTTGCTGCCTGTTAATGAGTCCTTTATTTCATTCAGGTGTGTTAAAGTAGGGTTGCCTATAAAACATGAAGGGCAGGGGGGCCTGAGAAACACTGATCTAACAGGTATTTTCATGTGTCTGAGGTTAACTGTCTCCTCCTCCTCTGCCTCCTCCTTCAGCTACCTGCAGGTGGAGTGGGAAGTGCGCAGGAAGACGCCTCGTCTTTTCACACCAGACAGCATGAGGAGCTGCTCCTGCAGAGTTCCTCAGCAGGACAACAGCAGCGACTGTGGTGTTTACCTGCTGCAGTACGTGGAGAGCTTCCTGCAGGTAACCCACCTCTCACATGCCTCATAACTGCGTTGGTCCCAGATACTTTACGCATTTTACTTGGTTTTCAGTGATGAAATAAATAGATTTAAAAATATGGAATGATTTCATGAGAAAAAAATGTGAACTTTTTAATAAAGGAAAAAAACAAAAAACTTAAACTAAATTCACTTAAGAATTAAAAAAAAAAAAAAATCGGATTTGTGTTACATGTCAGATTTTAATTTTACATCAAAAATTTAATGTAAAAGAAAATCTCAATAAAAGTAAAAAATTACAAAACGTAAATAAAAATTAATACAGAACATTAGTTTATTATGAAAACAAGTTTTGGAAAAAAAACATTAAAAAGCTGCAAATAGGACAATTTTTAAATTATTTTCTGAAGAGATATTAAAGTATTTATTCTGAGAATATTGTATGTAAATTTATAAATTTAAAAATATGTTAATTTCTTAATTGTAAAATCTGAAGAATAAAATGTGAGTGTATGTATGTGTATGTGTGTGTGTGTGTATATATATATATATATATATATATATATATATATATATATATATATATGTATGTATGTGTGTGTGTGTGTGTATATATATTTATTCAATAAAACACATTCTAAAGTTTAAATGTCCGAAGATCTTGATGTTTATAAATAAATTTAAATAATCAAATATCCTGATTAAAAACCAATGAAAAATATCAAAGTGTTTTCGGCTCTGATTCGAGCTCTGATTGGCTCCCCAGAACCCTGTTGTGCACTTTGACCTCCCAGTGCGGTTGGAGAACTGGTTTCCGCGGCAACGAGTGCGACAGAAGCGCGACGAGATCCGTAGCCTGATCATGAGGCTGAAGGACAAAGAACCAAACAAATGAATGAACATTCCTTTGATCACTTCCTGTTTGTGTAAATAAAATTTCTTCTACTTCCTGTTTCCTAAATAAAAGTATTTATTTTATGTCTGGCTCCTGTTTTCTATCAATTCATGGATCAGTTTCCAGTTTAATCACTTCTGAGCTGTGAGGAAAGTCCTTGTTGGTTTAAGGAGAGGTTACTGGTGACTACTGGTGGTTACTGGGTCAGTCTGGTGACCATTTACTGGTTTTTCTTGTTTTTTTCCTCCCGATTTCTACTTCTATGCAGACTGTAGACAGTCTTCTTCTGGGCTGTTCTTCTACTGAAGCGCGCGCGAGTGTGTGTGTGTGTGTGTGTGTGTGTGTGTGTGTGCTGGTTGAGTAATCAGAGGTTTTAAGTGCCCCCCTGCTGAGGACCAATCAGCTTACAGATCATTAAGTGGATCAGACAGGGGGGGGCAGAAGGAGGGTTTATACATTTAATCGTTGGCTACCATCACATCACTTGACCAACTGTAAAACACACTAATAAAACCAGTTCTGATCCAGTTGTAACACCTGTTTGTCTCTTATCTGGTCCTGGTCTTGCATGCTTTCTGGTTTTCCCTAATATATAGACTCTGACTTGGTCCGGGACTGATCTGGTTTTGATTTGAACCTGATTTGGTCTGGTTTTGTTCTGGCCTCGGTTGTGTTTTATCTGGTTCTGGTCTGGTCCTGGTCCAGGTATATTATCGTAACGACCTTGCCTCATATGCTTTCTGGTTCCTGTTCTGATCCTGATTGGACCCACTACAAGTCCAGGTAAGTTGTGTTCTGCCATTGTTTTTCTGGTATTTTGTCTTTAACTGGTCATGCTCCAGTTCAAGTCCACCATTTATCTGGTTCTGTAGAACAGAACAGTAATGAATAAAAACTCTGTGGTATGAGTCATCTGGACTTCAGAATTTTCCTGAAACATCCTGGTTGCAGATTTTACATTAACATGCTTTACCTTCATCACCATGGCAACGGCGGTGGCGATGATCGTCAACCTCTGGCTGATGATCAGATCTTGTATAAAACCCGTCTGTGAGATCAAGAAGTCCTCCATTGTTGCTTTTACCACTGCTTACTGAAACATCATCATCTGGACCTTCACACGGTCCACCAGGACCTGAATACTGTTCAGTTTGTTTGCTTCTGGCCCAGGCCTGTTCTGGTCTAGTTTTGTCTGGCCCTGGTCTAGTCTAAGTCTAGTCTAGTGTTGGTTCAGTTCTATCCCTGGTCTAGTTTTGTTCTGGCCCAGTTGGAGTCCTGGTCCATGTATGTTCTTGCACTGGTGTAGTCTTGCTCTGGCCCTGGTCTTGTTCAGGTCTGGCCCAGATCTACTTTAGTTCTGTCCGGTTCTGGCCTTGGACTTGTTTAGTTTTGTCTGGTTCTGGCCCACTTTAGTTTTCTCCGGTTCTGGCCTTGGACTATTTTAATTTTATCTGGTTCTGGCCCAGGTCTACTTTAGTTTTCTCCGGTTCTGGCCTTGAACTAGTTTAGTTTTCATCTGGTTCTGGCCCAGGTCTAGTTTAATTCTGGCCCGGTTCTGGCTCTGGTCTAGTTAAGGTCTGGCCCAGTTCTTGTTCTGGTCTAGTTCTTGACCGGTTCTGGCACCGGTCTAGTTTATTTCTGGCCCGGTTTTTTGCCCTGGTATAGTTAAGGTCTGGCTCGTTCTGGCTGTGGTCTAATTCTGGCCCGGTTCTGGCTGTTGTCTAGTTTAGGTCTGGCTTGTTCTGGCTCTGGTCTAGTTCTGGACCGGTTCTGGCTCTGGTCTAGTTCTGGACCGGTTCTGGCTGCGGTCTAGTGATGTGGAGGTTTTTCCCAGCGGAGGCTCACTGGGAGGGATTAGGCAGATTTGGGGTCTCCGTGAAGCCTCCATCCTCTTTCTGAAATAATCCAGCGAGTCCTCCGTTTTCAGGACCACCTGGATTATGTTCTGGAGAAACCAGGTCCAGACTTCTTCGGACCGGACTGAAAGATTCTGGTGTGAGAACCGGTTTGGAAACTCCAGTTAAAAAAAAAAAAAAAAAAAAAAAAAAAAAAAAAAAGTTCCCGGAACGATGTTGGTATTCGGCGAATTCCACAGAGAGGAAATGATCTTTGTGTTGTCGTTTTCCCTCGTCTGCTCATCTCTCCTTCCCGGTAATCCCATTATCCAATAAAAGATGCCCGCCGTTGTTGACTCCAGTTGAGGAGTGTGTATGTGTGTGTGTGTGTGTGTGTGTGTGTGTGTGTGTGTGTGTGCGCGCGCGCGTGCGCACGCGTGGTGGAGGATTACAGTCTGGACGTGTCTGATAATAGAAAACTGATCAGTTCGTAGTTCATTGATCCGTCTGCTCAGTGACTTCTAAAAGTTTCACAGAGAAAGTTTGGTAAAGTTGAACTCATGCAAACCAGTTTGTTGGTAAAGTTGACCTCATCTAAACCAGTTTGTTGGGAAAATTGAACTCATCTAAACTAGCTTGTTGGTAAAGTTGAACTCATCTAAACCAGTTTGTTGGTAAAGTTTAACTAATGTAAACCAGTTTGTTAGTAAAGTTTAACTAATGTGAACCAGTTTGTTAGTAAAGTTTAACTAATGTGAACCAGTTTGTTGGTAAAGTTTAATGTAAACCAGTTTGTTAGTAAAGTTTAACTAATGTGAACCAGTTTGTTGGTAAAGTTTAACTAATGTAAACCAGTTTGTTGGTAAAGTTGACCTAATCTAAGCCAGTTTGTCGGTAAGGCTGAACTCATCTAAGTTTGTTGGTAAGTTCCTCCTGACACCATCAGAATAAACTTTTATTTGTTTGGCATCTTGTTTACATGTTTATCATTTAGACGTGAGTTTCCATGAGATGATGGTGTTTGGAGGTTCCGGCTGACTGAAGCCCCGCAGAGGGGTGACTCCCTCTCAGCAGATCTGCCACGCGCCTCTGACATTCATCCACTCCAACAGCTTAACAAATAGGATTAAAGCGTAGAGAAAAATCTCCCGCAGACCCATCTGCTCACCTGAGAGGAACAAACCTGCGCTGCCTGCTCCGTGTCAGGACGTCTTCTGCACTCCTTCTTCTTTGTTCTGCAATGAGAGCCGGTGGAGGGACGAGCAGGTGGAGGTGAGGAGCAGCGAGTCCCGGGTGGAGCTTCACCCACGACTTTTCCAGACATGGCTGGGAAGCGTGGGAAGCTGGCGCTGTGGGCGCTGGGAGCCGTGCTGCTGTCCGGGTACCTGTGCACGGAAACAGGTGTGTATGAAGCTCAGATCCACCTGGAAGCAGAGAGGCTGATCTGCAGGTCAGGCATCTCTGCTTCGCTTCAGGTGAGTCCAAACTGGAAGAATGCAAATGTCGAGATGTCAGAGAGTTGATGGAGAAGCTGATGCACATGCAGGGTGCGTTACCAGAGCAACAGTTACAGGCATGAGTCATGTCTACACATTCAGATCCAGTTCTGCATGAAAATAACTTTGTATTTGTAAAACTGGCAGAATTTACAGACATGCAGCTTTGACTTGAGCCTGTATTTTGTTTTTATTTGCATCCGTCTGCTGAGCGATCTTTCATGGAGTCTGTTAAGTACAATCAGTGTCTATACACATGCGCACACACATGCGCACTGATGTCTTTACATGGACACGTCAATGCATGCAAACTCCATAAACTATGTAACACTTCTCTCAGCTGCCTGGGGGTCTATACAGAGGCTGAGGTTTTTGTGAAGTATTCTGAGATATTTTTGATAAAACAAAGTAGTGCGTATATTATTTCGTGAACCAGTAAGCCTCTTGTAATAAGGTTTGTCCTGTAGGTATGGTAAAGCTTTACACATGCAGCTCGGGTTGTTTGTTGTCTCAGAGCAGAGGTGTCGCATCTCTTTGCTTCACACCAGCAGGAGATGGTGAAAAGTTTTCTCTGTGGAAGTTGGGATGTTTAAAGCAACATGAGACCTTCCAGACGTGGTTTCCATAGGAACCACCTGCAGAAACACCATCACTGTCTGATTCCAGTCTGGACTTACTGCACAATACATCAGCTTATTGTTCCTAATATAAAGATGAGTCTGTAGACGTAAACAGGCGTAATCTGCCTCGCCCCAGCGCTCAGTTTGCCATGGATCAGGACTAGACGTCATCTAGTTCTTAAATCAGAATCTGATCCCTGAAGGGAAATGAATTTATATCTTCCCACAAGACAAAGAAATGATGAAAACAAAGGATTAAGTGTGCTTGTGATCTGCTTTGTGCCCCCTTCAGGTGTCCCCCGCGACCAGACAGTGGGTGTGCAGAAAAACGGCCATTTTGGAGACTCGGATCAGCTTTCCTTCAGACAACACTCAGTTCTGACTCGCAGAAAAAGGAATATCTTGTTTCCCAGCGGAGTGAAGCTTTGCTCGCAGGAGACGTTTGACCAGGCCGTCTCCAATCATCTCAACTACTTTCACCTGAGAGGTACGTGCTTTGCTGACGCTCCCGTCCACGCTGACTCACAGGCTTAGACTGTATTTTGTTTGTTGTCCTCGCCTTGAATCCTGTCTGCTTTTTACCAGCTATAAGGATTTGAAGGTAAAAGCTGCAAATTCTTCAACTTTGAGGTGGAAAGTTTTTTACTTAATTTCAAGACATCCATTATCATGTCCTCGCTCATCATTTCACAGTAAAATACCGAAAACAGCTTCTAAAAACTACAAATCATCACAGATTAACAAACATGGAAAGTTTCCAGCTCAGATTTTTACTTTATAATGAAAATAAGCCTGAAGAATCAGCTGGAATAGGAAAACCATGTAAGACGGGATGGAGAGATGGATAGATGATGAAGATGATTAAACAGAAGAATGGATTAAGAAAACTGAATGAAATGGAGGTATAGATGAATCAGGGTGGAGTTAAAGTTAGGAAGATGGAGGGATGCATAAAAAATAGATACTGGATGAAATGTAAAGATTAAAAGTGAACAGCGGATGATAGGATAGTTTGTAGTGATCTGGATGGATATCTGTCTAAACAGATGGATGGAAGGAGGAATAGATGGATGGTGGGTGGATGGATGTATCATGGATGGATGGATGGATGGATGGATGGATGGATGGATGAGTGATGGATAAAGAATGGATGGATGATGGATGCATAGTGAATGGATGGTGGATGGATGATGAATGATGGATGGATGGATGGATGGACAATGGATGGATGCATGATGGATAGATGATGAATGATGGATTGATGAATGGATGGAGGATGGATGGATGGATGAATGGATGGATGATAGATGATGGATGGATGAATGATGTATGATAGATGACGGATGGATGGTGGATGGATGGACAGATGGTGGATGGATGATGAATGATGGATGATGGATGGATGATGGATGTATGATGGATGGATGTATGATGGATAAATGGATGGTGGATGAATAGATGGATGGATCATGGATGATGGATGGATGATGGATGGATAAATGGATGGAAGATAGATGATGGATTGATAAATGGATGGATGGTGGATGGATGATGGATGGATAAATAATGGATGGATGGTGGATGGATGGATGATGGATGGATGAATGGATGGGTGATTGATGATGGATGGATGGATGGATGATGGATGAATGGATGGATGAATGGATGGATGATAGGTGATGGAAGATGGATGGATGATAGATGATGGAAGATGGATGGATGTATGATAAATAGTGGATGGATGGATGACTGATATATGGTGGATGGGTGTACGGTGGATGGATGATGATTGATGAGTGGATGGATGGATGGTGGATGGATGGATGGATGGACTGATGGTTGATGCATGATGGATGGAAGGATGATGGATGGATAAATGGATGGAAGATAGATGATGGATGGATAAATGGATGGAAGATAGATGATGGATGGATAAATGGATGGATGGATTATAGATGATGGATGAATAAATAATGAATGATGGATGGATGGGTGGATGGATGATGAATGATGCATTGATGAATGGATTATTCATGGAAAAATAGATGGATGATGGATGGATGGATGGATGGGTGATATACATGCAATCTTTGAATCTCATGTACAGTGAAGTGAAATTTAACTGCAGAAATCTGCTGATGAAACATTCCTTCCATGAGAAAACCACATTCTCACCCTTTTTGTTGTTTCACTCATGAGTTGTGTTTCTGAGCTTCTCATTGACCAGCTGGGTTTGTTTGATCCAGATTCAACTGGACATTTTACTCATGTCCTGCCAACAGCTTGTTGTTTCCAATATGAAACATGCAAATGCACTTAAAGCCTTTTCCTTCATATTTAGCAAAAACAGAGATGTTATAAAGTGGTTTCATTAATCACTGTCTGCTCTTCTGACATAAAGTTTATTTCTTCAACAAAGTTCTGCTGGAGCTGAAATTACAGCCATAGATCATCTACCAGCCTTTTTTCCAACAGCTGCATGTTTCCATGTGGGCCACTTCTTCAGATTCATGGATTTATTTCACATGTTTGATGTCTTTACTGTTGTCTTTAATCACAAATCAGGCAGGACACGGGGTGTCTGCAAGCTTTATTCTCAGCTTTCATCTCATTTGAGCTGAAAATTGCACGACATTAGTCGTGCTTCAGCTCAGCTCACGTTGAGTTCAAACGTGGTCTTATTTGTTCTTTGGAGCATTATTGTCTAAATTTAGTTGTTTGTCTGCTTTGGAGCAATGTCATAATCTAATTCAGTCCTTCTTCAGCTGAACAATGAAGGCTTCAGTGTGAAAACTACCTGTTCAGTCTCAGAAGTTTTTAAGTATGCTGAGAAAATGTGATGGAAGAGAGTAAAGCATCAGATTTCTGGGCTGAAATGTTCATATTCATACGCACAATCCAGAAAGTATAGAAATGGACTGTTGGCTCAACAAGCACAAATGTTTTTAAGCTTGTATGAAAGCTGAAAGTAACTTATCACTTTTAAAAAAAAAAGAAGGTTATTAAAAGATGCATATGTTTATGTTATTTTGTGTTTAAAAGAGCTGCAAGAAGGGGGCGCTGTTGGTGACTGTAATGTTAAACAAACATGGCAAAATTACACAAAAATAAAAAGAAAAATTTACTTTTCATAAGCTAGATGTAATAAACTGGCTGTGAGGGAAATTAATCATCTAAAAGACAGGTTGATTGTTTATTTATGGGGCTTGTACGCTTCATGGCCACCAAACACCCCAAAGTCCTCTGGTTCCATATTTTAGTTAGTGGTGAATGTTCTCTGGTTTTAGATATGTAACATGTTGCTGGGTGTGTTTTAGTGTGTCAGGAGACGGTGTGGGAGGCTTTCAAGATTTTCTGGGACCGACTGCCTGATCGAGAGGAATACCAGGACTGGGTGAACCGTTGTATGGATGGCACCCTCGGTGTCCTGGACATCGGTAGATCCTTCAGCCAATCAGAGGAGCACAAAAGTCTCATCAGGAGTGTGAGTTCAACACTGTGTGTTAGATCTTTCCCCTAAATGTGTGACCACACATTAGGAAATCCTAACAGAATTCTACAAAATACTTTAAAATACAAAAACATTAATTAAAAATTATGCAAAAACTGTGAAATGCTACTTATACAGTAAATATTACTGTAAAATACTGCAAAACATTGTAAAAGTCGTGACACTGCAAAGGACAGCAAAATATTTAAAAAATGCCAACAAACTACTAAAGCAACAGTAAAATACTTTACTAATAAATCATTGCAAAATAACATCAGATTGAGTAGATTACAGAAAAATACTGTAAAGTACTGAAAAGTAAAAACGGCAGAAAGTACTGTATAATACTGCTAAATACTTCAAAATGTAGTAAAATACTGCATTGTGCTTTGAAATACAGATACTTTGTACAATACAGAAAAATATAGTAACATACTGAGAAAAAATACTTACTTCCTCTGTATAGTGTAAAATACAATAAACTGGAGTATAATTTCAAAGCACTATACAATACTGTGCAATACCATAAAATGTAGTAGAACTACTGTAAAATATTGGCAAATGTCATGAAATACTGAAATGCACTATATATAGATATTAGAAGTAGTTCAGATCATTTTGGCGTAATTTGTATGTCGCCACTTCACAACAACGTTATTTCAGGGAACTTTATTTGCAATCCAAGCCAGTTCAAGATATATAGCTGAGTTTATTAAGACCAATCCCCCCCCCCCCCCCCCCCCCCCCCCCCCCCCCCCCATCCTGAGATTCATGAGGTGACAATAAAGGTTTATAAGGTGCTGTTGCCTCATGTTTAGTAGCGCAGCAGTGAAAAATGTTCCCCTTCAAACAATTTCCCTGTGTGGCATGTTCCCAGTGCTGAATATTGATGGGGATATGTAGCAACATACAGTATGATGAATACACAGAAAAAAGAAATGTTCTCTGTTAAATATTTAGGAATTCAGACATAGTCTCAGTGTATATAAAATATTAGAATTATTATCTCATAGTATGAAATATGTATATTTGAGGATTTAATTCATTTTGTTAAGGATGCAATAATAATTATAGATAACTGATTAAAAGAAAAATAAGGTTAAAGACAATATAAGTCATATTCCTGTTCTACAACTAGATAAAGTAAGCTGGAGCCCAACTAAAACCATTCTTCACATTTATGTCCACATGTCCACTAAATTTGAATTATCTCTGTGATATTTGTTAAAATGAAGATATATTTATAGAGAATGAAAAATTTAGTGAAAACATGCTCAGTTTGATTCACATTAGCTCCAAGCAGTCGATGTAAACTTCACTTTTCTGTTGTTAAGTTGAGTCACTCTCTTTGCTGACGATGTGATTCTGTATTTCAGAGAGTTTCTATGGCTGCTGCAATGAACAGGTCAGTGAACTGCTCTTACAGAGGCCTGTTAATGTTGTGTTCTGGATGTTGGTGCTCATTAAACTGTAAATAAAGTAAATAAACAGTCATTTAGAAACGTGTTGCATCTCAGAATGTCTTTAAGGTGAGTGCTAAATTTACATTGTAATATAAATTGTATTTAGTGATATAATAAATTCTACTTCTGTTTCCATATATTTAAGATTCATTTTAAGTTTGCAACTTTTGTTTCTAGAAATATGAAGTCAGCTAATTTTATCTGTGTTGGTTAAAATGATTAATTTTCATCGTTTGGAGTGAAATAAGATGATGCAACACTGAACTGAATGACTTGTAGCATGAGTGGTTTTATGTTCAGAGTTGTGTTTGTGTATTGACCCCTGTGCTGTGTTTCATCACCTGCTACAGTGTACCCATCTCCTCAGACTCTCTTCCATGCAGGTAGGCTGGTAAATTCTGGAGCACCGCTTACAGAGCTGAGCTGGAGTCAGTGTTAACAGAAACACCACCCACACGATGGAACGAGTCTAAATCTATCATGATCACTTTTAGTGTAACAGTTTTCTGCTTTATTTTATTTATTTTTTATTATTTATTAAGACGCTTGGATATATTTTTCACAAAAGAAAAAGTAATAAAATTATCAAATGTCAACATTTTATATTTTTGAATAATAGTGCAGTGATGCCACTTAATTGGTTTTTGATCAAAAACTTTTAGTGTTTGCTTATACAGTGACATCAGAGACTTTAGGACTGATTTTGTGGCCTGACCCCAAACAATCAAACAGTATGACATATGTGATAAAACCATAGCATATAAATACACTTGTGAAGCTCAAGTTGATATGCAGGGTCTAATCATACGGAAACAATTTAAATTTGTCTTGATGGTTTTAGACATTTTCCTGACATAGGCATGACATTTCAATTTAGAATCTAAGATAACTCCCAGATATTTATATTCATCTACCTCCTCAATTTTATGTTTGTTAATAATGATTGTAAATTCTTCCTGTACATTTCTTTTTAGAGAGAAACACATGGAGACCATTTTAGTGTAATTTAGAGTCAAACAGTTGTGATGCAGCCATTGAGATATGCTGACTAACTGCCTGTTTAACACATCTGAAGCTTCTTTAGGGTTGTCTGCAGCTACGTAAATTATTGTATCATCTGCATACAGCTGGTCTTTGCAGATTTCTGGTAAATCATTTATGTATAAACAGAACAGCAGGGGGCCCAATATAGACCCTTGTGGTATACCCAGATTACATTTTTGGATTTTTGATTTGATACCATTTATTTTCACACACTGCTGTCTTGAGGCAAAATATGTTTTAAACCGGTATTTGCTTCTGCAAATACTGGGTCAATCTGAATACTCCTGGAGTATATGTGTGAATATCAGTGTATATGAAATGAAGAATATGGTTTAGAAAATTAAATAAATGTGACTGAAGATCTTTACTGACTCCAGCCCAGAAAAACAAATGAACCTTGGTTGCTTTTAATGCTGCTAACAAGCAGACAGCGCCTTGCTTTGAGGAGAGAATCTGGACTGTTTGTGTGTGTGATGCTTGCTGCTTTTTGTTGTTTATGGTATTGTTTTTGCCCATAAAAATGCCTTGGCTCTGCTCTGTGAGAATCGCTGCACTTTCATGAATGCATTTTAAACACTCGCATGTGCAGTGACAGTGAGGGCGAGTCCTGGGTTGTGGACTTGTGGGGATTCTGGGAGAGAGTTAATAAATGTTGCATGTAAAAAACATTCATTAAACTTTCCTGCTGAGAAGAAAATCCCTCTTTTAAAAGTCATGACAATGAACAGTTCTCTGCTTTGGCTTAGACACATCGCTGATGTGTCTGGCTCTAACTGCTTTCCACTTTTCTCTTTAATAATTTTGGTTTTATTCTTGAACATGTGGTTTCAGATGATCACATACTGTTTGAAACTGGATTGAATTTAACAACTAAAACTGTACTCTTTATTTGTGATAATTATTTTATGATTCTTCTATTTCTGGTGTGAACATTCTCTTCATTAGCTCATTGTTTGTACAACCAATATAAAAAGTGACTCTTTTAAAACTGTAAATAAAAACAGATTGGAGAGGTTTCCAAATCGCATCAAGCCATATTTTCTTCCCAGCAGAAGATAAACAACATGTCAGATGATGAAACTGAGACATTTGATCATTTCTTGAAATATGAGCTGTTTGTGTTCCAACAACATGTCTGTAAAAGATAGTTTCAGGATGATGTTTAGCATAGTGAGCATCTCTTCTTTTAACACCTGCCTGGAAACATCTGGGAAGTGAGGAGACCAGTGGTCAGAGCTGCTTTGCAGTCCTGGACCTAGTCACTGCTTCTATGATGCTCCAGATATTTTGTACTGTTGAAAGGTCTGGACTGCAGTTCTCCTGTTCCACCATGCTGCTGTGATGGATGCAGGATGTGGTCTTCCCTGAAAGAAACGTCTGGATGGGAGCAGATGTTGTGTTGCAGAGATTTCTCCTGATTCTCTGAATGTTTTTATATTATACACTGAAGATGGTTGGAACTTCAAATTCTGAGGAACATTTTTTCCAGTTTGTCTCAGACTGGTGAAGCTCTGTCCATCTTTCCATCCTGAGAGACTCTGCCTTTCTGAAATGCTCCTTCTACCCAGTTATGTTCCTAACCTGTTCATAATTAACCTCATTAGTTGTTAAATGCTCCTCCAGATTTTTTTCCCCAGCCTTTTGTTAATCCTGTAGCATCTTTCACAGATGTGTGAAATGAAAAAATATCTGTTTCATGATCTGATATGTTGTTTATCTTCTACTGGGAAGAAAATAGTGCTGGGTTACAGAATCATTGGATTCTGTTTTTATTTAGGTTTTAAACACAGTACAAACTTCTTTGGGGTAGAATTGTGTATTCAATGCAAATTTTCACATCACAGAGTTGTACAGTAGAGAAATTTTTATGTTTGCTTTAATGGTTGCAGCATCTCAAGTTACCACGAGGTTATCTTTAGTTTGGTGTTGCATCAGTGATTGAGGTTCTACGTTTCAGGCAGAAGAAGCTTGTTTTCAGTTCTCTGTAGCCAATGTATGTGGAGTTATCTGCTGACTTTCTGTTTTTTCTGCAGCTCTGAGACACCAACCATCCAGACCGCAGACTCTGTGACAGAGGTTCTGGCAGGTAAGAAGCTTTCACTCATCATAATCATTGTATGTATATGTGGAGAATTTAAAACATCTCAAAGGAGAAAAACGGCATGATGTTGGCCTTACAGACTTATGGAGGTTATTTATTCATGTTTCCGAAGATTTCCTCAAACAAACAAATGATTCATGGTTTAATAGACATTTAAATGCCACCAAACTGTACACACAGTGAGAATTTTAGATGACTTCTATGTTTTTTTTTCCCCCTGTGATGACTTACATTTCATCAAATGGTTCTGGCAGCAGAAGCTGATCTCTTCTAGGATCTAATCTCTGTATTTGGAACTTCTGCTCAGATGTTTTAGATAAAATCATGACTTTCTGATGACCCAAGGTTGTTTCATTAATTGCTGATGAATAAAAACGTTAGATGCAGGGCTTTTAAATTTAAATTCATCAGGTCAGAGGTTTGTAGATTAGAGTCGTATTGTAAGTCTTTGTAAGTCTTCCCTGCTCCATGACAGGTGGAACCTGCTCAGGTTTGAGAAGTACGGCCACCCTCACCTTACACCCCAATCTGTCTTATGAGAAGCCGGACTGGGAGGCTGATTCTCGTCACACGCTTGCCTCCCAGAATAGATCTGTAAGCCTATTTACGAGCAGAAGTCTGGTCAATGGAGGGAGGCGGAGCAGCAGAGATGGAGATGTGACTGCAGAACGTTGATCAGGGTTACTGGGATCACAGTGTAAAGATAGAGAGGCTGACTCTGTTTCAACCTTAGCCTCCATTCATCTCCAAGGTGGAGATAATTCATTACCAACAGTTTTCACTACGAAGTTGTCCTTTAGAGACGTGATGCTGTTTAAAACTGCTCCAACAGTTCCCACATCACTCCAAACTCAGCAGATTCAGAGTTTTAACAACACTCTGAGCTGCTATTCAACATTTCACATGAAAGCTTGTGTGTTTGGACTGAAGTCGCTTTGTTCGTGACCAAACATGGCAGACATCCAGGGGAGATTAAGGTGGCAGGAGGTCTGGTTAGCTAATGGCATCCAGCTGTACAGGACATGAGTTACGCAACACAACAAGCAGTGAATCACACACTTGAAATGTTTTACTTTGATATGAACATTTTTGGGAAACGTAGAAAAATGTAAAAGCAACACTTACAGAACATGTGAAATTGTTTGTTAATGTCGAGAAGCTGTGAGGGGCATCTAAAATGGGCCTGAGTGCTCTTACTGATGTACAGGGTTTTTATAAAATATTCTATTCTCAATCCTGCAGGGAAGGATGCCATCATCCTTGCATCTGAAACTGTCACAGTGGACTTTGGAGTCCCATCTTCGACCTCTACGCTCTCTCCAACTGACACTGTGCTTCAGGAAGCAGCTGCAGCGCTGCCAACAGTGATTCCTGTGGATTTAACCTTTAACTCTGCTGCTGATGTCATGCCAGATGAGACAGAAGGCGGTTATACTACACCAAGTCTGACAGGGAATGCAAGTTCTGAGGATCGAGTAGAGGTGACACACAAGCCCTTTTATGGACCGGATCAGGAGGTGGTGCGAGATAAAATGGTTCCAGACAGAGCAGAGAAAGGGGATAATCTGATCCATGAAGATCTAAAGGTGAGTCTGGAAGTTAGCCCACAAGGAGAAGAGCCACCGTCACATATCATGGTTCAAGAAGTCACCACGGAAGTTGCTGTTCTGGTTCTTCAAAAGCCGACCGCAGAGACCACTAGAGACTTTGTTACTGAGTCGGAGTCAGGGACCTCCAAAGTTCCTGTGGAAGTTCTGATAGAACATATTCCTGAAACAACCTCTAAAGACGTTGTGGTCCCAGAAGTCAAACAAACTACAGAGAGTTCTTTGGATATCATCACTGATGTAACTCCAGTCCAGACTTCTCGTGTATCTGAAGCAGCAGTTTCTGCAGAACCTGAAGGTGATCTCCAAACACCATCAGGAGAGCATTCATCAGAGTTGGCTGTGGAACCTAGCCAAGGACAAACCGATATCAATACAATCACTGCTCCAACTACAGTTCTGATAACCTACCCAGAAGAGGACACTGAGACACCGGCAGATATGACTCCAGAACCAGAACCAGTCTCACACCCAGATGCAGAAGATCCATCTCAGGTCACCATCCTTACCACAGGTACGATGGAAGCTGCACTAAGTGAAGACACTGAAAAGGAAAAACGACCAACAGTTGAAGTTACTTCCAAACCGAAACTGACTGACAAAGATGTACATGTTGCAACAACGGAGAACATTCCACCTGAGGACCCTGCTGCCATTATACCTGTAGAGCCAGAAGATCAGGACGTCCAGGATGAACTTGGAGTTATTCCAGAAGATCAAACTTTAAAAGCAATTGATAATGAACTGACTGAGACGGTTTTATCCGGAGAAGAGGAAGTTAATGTGGAGGACACTGATGCTTCAAAAGGTTTCACAACAGGTACAGCAGAAGAAGTCATCGTCCAAGCAGAAGAAGTCATCGTCCAACCAGAAGACAGAACCACTGAGAAAGAGGAGGGAGAAACTAAAAAAGAAGCAGCTGAGGGAACAATCAAAGCTACAGGAGACTTAGATGGACCTAAAATACCAACAGAACCAGAAAAGCAAGAAGTCCTAAGAGTTATAGAACCAGAAACTACAGAAAAAATTCTACGTGAAGAAGAACCTAAAGAGGAAGTGATCTTAAAGGGAGAACCTACTGTACCTCCAGAAGACGAACAAGAACTTGTAGAAAAACTTAAAACCACAACAGAACCATTAGGAGAAGCAGAATTTATAGAAAAGCCCAAACATGAGGGGAAACCAGGGCACAGTGTAGGCCTTGAAAAAGAAGGGACAGAGATAACAGAACTCAGGAAACAACCAGCAAATGAGTCCAAATCAGTACAAGAAATAAAGAAGGATCTTTCAGAACCAACAGAACATACAGTTATAATCAAAGAGGACAAACCAGAAACAATTACAGAAACAAAACAAGAACCAGAACCCACCATAAAACTAGAACAAGAAGCAGAACCAACAGAACCAAGACAAGAACATGAATCCACCGTAAAGCAAAATCCAGAACTCAAGGAAGTGACAAAACAAGAACATGACCCTACTGTAGAACAAAAACCAGAACCCAAAGAAGTTCCATCACAAGAACAGGAACCCACCATAGAACAAAAGCCAGAACCCAAGGAAGTTAAAAAACAAGAACATGACCTTAAGATAGAACAAAAACCTGAAACTAAGGAAGCTCTAACACAAGAACATGAATCCACTGTAGAACAAGAACCAGAACCCAAGCAAGTTCCAAAACAAGAACATGAACCCACCGTAGAAGTAAAATTGGAACCCAAAGAAGTTCAAACACAAGAACATGAACCCACCATAGAACAAGAACCAGAACCCAAGGAAGTTCCAAATAAAGAACATGAACCCACCATAGAAGTAGAATTGAAACCCAAAGAAGTCCAAACACAAGAACATGAGCCTACGATAGAACAAGAACCAGAACCCAAGGAAGTTCCAACACAAGAACATGAACCCACTGTTGAAGAAAAACCAGAACCCACAGAAGTTCCAACACAAGAACATGAACCCACCACAAAACAAGAAACGGAACCCAAGGAAGTTCCAAAACAAGAACATGAACCCACCTTAGAAGTAAGATTGGAACCCAAAGAAGTTCCACCACAAGAGCATGAAACCACTGGAGAACAAGAACCCAAAGAAGTTCCAAAACAAAAACATGAGCCTACGATAGAACAAGAACCAGAACCCAAGGAAGTTCCAACACAAGAACATGAACCCACTGTTGAAGAAAAACCAGAACCCACAAAAGTTCCAACACAAGAACATGAACCCACCACAAAACAAGAAACGGAACCCAAGGAAGTTCCAAAACAAGAACATAAACCTACTATAGAAAAAGAACCAGAATCTAAAAAAGTTCCACCACAAGAGCATGAAACCACTATAGAAAAAGAACAAGAACCCAAAGAAGTTCCAAAAGAACATGAACCCACCTTAGAAGTAAGATTGGAACCCAAAGAAGTTCCAACACAAGAACATAAACCTACTATAGAAAAAGAACCAGAATCTAAAAAAGTTCCACCACAAGAGCATGAAACCACTATAGAAAAAGAACAAGAACCCAAAGAAGTTCCAAAAGAAGAACATGAACCCACCATAGAACATGAACCAGAACCCAAAGAAGTTCCAAAACAAGAACATGAAGTCACTTTAGAACAAGAACCAAAACCCAAAGAGGAACTAACACAAGTACTTGAACCCACCACAGAACATGAACCAGAACCCAAAGAAGTTCCAAAACAAGAACATGAAGTCACTTTAGAACAAGAACCAAAACCCAAAGAGGAACTAACACAAGAACTTGAACCCACCATAGAACATGAACCAGAACCCAAAGAAGTTCCAAAACAAGAACATGAAGTCACTTTAGAACAAGAACCAAAACCCAAAGAGGAACTAACACAAGTACTTGAACCCACCATAGAACAAAAACCCAAACCCAAAGAAGTTCCCTCTCTAGAGCCTGAATACACCATCGAACAAGAACCAGAACCGAATGAAGAACCAACACAAGAACTTGAGCCCACCATAGAACTGACAATACAACCAGAACCTAAAGAGGAATCAACACAAGATTTTAGTCCCGGCATGGAACTAACACAAGAACCCGACCCCAAAGAGGAACCACCTCAAGAACCTGAACTCACCATAAAATTATCACAGGAACCAGAACCAAGAGAAGAGATAACACAAGAAAACAAACCCACAATATATCTAACACAAGCACCAAGGGACAACGAGGAACCAACACAGGAAACAGAATCCACAGAAGAACATGAACAAAAAGTAGAACCTACCATAAAACCAGCAACAGAACCACAACCCACAACAGATCCAACACACAAACCAGAACCCACAAGAGAGCCAGCACAGGTACCTGGCCATTCAAAAGAACAATTGCCACAACCAGAACCCACAACAAAATCATCAGAAGAAACAGAATCACCCAGAGAATCAACTAAATATCCAGAGCTGCCGAGTGAACCAGAACAAGATACTCCTAAAGAACCAAAATTTACAGACGATTCAAAAACGACCTCAGAACCAACAATTGAAGTAGAAATTACACAAGAACCACAATCCACTAGAAAACCTGTGGAGGAGGATTCTCTAGACAAACTTGGAGACAAAATGGAACCCACAGGAGGGTATGAGGTAGAACCTGGACCTGAGTCAGAATCCGAAGAGGATAAAATTGATTCCACAACAACTTATGCGGAGAAAACACAGAAAGCAGATGGAGGGGAACCAGTGGAGAACCAAGAGGATGGAACTGCAGAGGAACAAGAAAGAACCACATCAGAAGTTTTTAAGGAGACCCATCCAGAGGACACAGAGGAGTTATCTCCACCAGCAACTGAACCAGAAGAAACATCTGGACCACAGGTGACTGCAGAACCTCCAGGTGATTCTAAAGTGAAAAGTTCTCAAGAAACAAACAAAGAGACCACCTCCAAACCTGAAAGCAAAGTCCCAGGCCAAGCTCCAGGAGATGAGGTGGAAGTCATCACTGAGAGTCTGAGGAAAACAGAACCAGAACCCCATCCAGAGACCAGTTCAGAGGCAGAACTTCCCGCCACAGAGGTGGAGAGAACGCACGCATCTTCACCGTCAGCTGAAGAAGTCACCCCAAAACCCACAGCGAAGACTACAGAGGAGGCAACTTTAGCTTCTACAGCCAAGTTCACTGTGGAAACCAACAATGGCAACTTCCCAGAACCAACAGAGGTTCCATACAAACAAGAAGACAATCTGCTGGGGAACAACGGCTTCCTGTTAGAGGATGAGCAGGAGAACTCGGTAAGCTAACAACAATCCATGTGTTTTTTAGGATGATCTTTTCTCCATACCAACAATACATGTGTACATCTTGTTTACACTTAGATCGGGAACGAGGTTGACGACACGCTGCTGCGGCACCCTCGGCCCATGAAGGACCAGGTGGTGGAAATGAGGATCAAGCTGTCAGGAGAAACCTACAACGATGCTCTGAGAGACCCGAGCAGTTTTGAGTACCAGCAGCTGGCCAGACACTTCAAACGCAGGGTATGGCTCGTTTCAGATGTATAGGCCACTATTAGGCCAGGTTCTGTTTGGACCTGACTGGTTTTGGTGGTTTGGTTTGAAGCTTTGATCCACAGCATTCAAAACCAGATAGAACAGGAAACATGGAACTGCACCAGAACTCATTCATCAGTACACCTTCATATGGGAGACCAGTCAGGGTTCAGGCTTGCAGGTTCCTCGTACAGAGAACTCTGCTGGTTC
The DNA here is from genome assembly GCF_933228915.1 of Telmatherina bonti. Taxonomy (NCBI): domain Eukaryota; kingdom Metazoa; phylum Chordata; class Actinopteri; order Atheriniformes; family Telmatherinidae; genus Telmatherina; species Telmatherina bonti. Next base: position 19,319,264 of record NC_136633.1, on the reverse strand, counting down.
CAACAGAGTTCTCTGTTATGTTCCGTTGATATCAGTCAGGTGTGCTGGAGCAGGGAAACACCTTGAAGCTGCAGCATAGCAGCCTTCCACACCCCTGACTTAAAGAAATGAGCTTCTACGGTTTAGACTCAAGCTGCTCAGACCAGGTCTTGACTTTCCAGCTCAACTCTTTTTCTGATTCATATTCAGTTTTTATATTTATTTTTGGAAATGTTTTTATTAATAACTGGAAACATTTCCTTTTTTTTTTTTTTTTTTTTGGCAAATGAAGACTAGACTTGGACCCCAAAAGGTCTCTTAACATGGAGGGTCATTGTTATCAAAAGTGTAATTTGTTCAGATTTGCTCCAGAGGCTTGGGGCCTTTTTTTTCTTCATTTCTTTGTGACTTTACGTAGTCAGAATCGTCTGGAACTGATTCCTTTAGTTTATCGTCCTTGTGTTTTGGTTCTGTGCCTCCTCATCACCAAACCGACTGACTTGTGGTTTCCCACAAACTGCAGACTCAGGAGTTTGGCTGTACTTTAAAGGTCTCGTCTGTTTTTCATGTATTAAAGATCTTCATGCTTTAGAGCTCAGTTTGCTCAGTGCTGCCAGGAAGCAGCTATACGAGCCGGCTCGGCAAAGTTGAGCTAGATCGGTGCAGAGAGCATACAGTATACGAGCGGTGACTCACCTCCAGTCGGTGGAAAAAGCAGCAGAGCGCTGGTGTGTTCCTGCACCACTGGGAGGTTTTCAGGCTCCGATCCATATTAGTGACGCGGGAAACTGGTTTATGGTTTGAATGTCAGGGTCAGGGTCTTTAATGAGGGAATATGAAGTGAAGAACTGCACTAATAGAAACAACAGAAGCTGTGCTGCAGCTTAGAAATGGGAGAAGAAGAGTGCAGCCACAGGCCACAAAGCCCCAAATATGCTGTTTTTATTTCATATAAAAGACCTCAGCAGCAGATTCAACAGCTAAAACTAAAGTGGGTCAGTCTGTATGTGAAGGACACGACTTTCTGACCTTCGTGCAGATTTTCTTTCACACTGTGACTGTGAAGCTATGTTGGGTTTGACAAAGTTATTGATTTCCTTTCAGCCAGGATGGAAAATATGAAGGCCATTCAGCATCTGTCCTGTCACTGAGGGCCTCAACTCTGTAAAAAGTTAATTCACATGGATAAAACAAAAACGAAAACCTGGAAAGGTGCTTGTGTTTTTAAAGGACTAACCACGACTGCCCTTCTATTTCCTCCAAAACTGACAGTTTTGATCAAGAAAGTGTATCTTCTTTAATTCTGTTACCTTACATGTGAGGACATCATAAAAAGGTCATAAAACACAATGAATACAACATCAGATAAATAACATAACACGTCAGACGGAACAGAAACAAAGTCAGGATCAGCATTCGTTAACACAATGCCAAGACGGAAAAGCACTAGAATATTTACAAGCCAGGAACATACCTGCTTATTAACCTGCATGAGGTTATTACCAGAGGATTCCTCTGTGGGCCAAGTGGAGAACATTTGTATTTTAGGGTTGACAAAATTGCTGAGACAACTGGGGGTGTCTGAAGATTGATGGATGAAACGCCCCAGGAGCACTGCCCCCACTCTGTTTCATCATCATCTCCCTTGGACTTGTTTCCAGTTACTTTTGCATGTCTTTTTCTGTTGGTCCCAACATATCTATCACCTTGCAGCAGCAGTGATGCATCGTAAACATGCAAGTGTTTAAGTTGGTCCACAAGCTTGTCTTTGGAAATTTTCATGATCTTTAGTGGGACCTTATATCAGATTGGTTTGTTCCCAGTGCTGACCCTGCTGGTTAGACTGACAATATGTTTGTGTTTGAGTGTTTGTAGAATATTTAACATGGCTTAAAGGGTCACTTGTGGATGTCCTCAGAAATTCATGTTACATGTTTGCAAGCTTCAGTATGCATGTAACTGGTGGGTGCAGACACCCTACAAATTCAGCAACTCAATCTGGTTCTCTAACACATTCCCTAGTGGAATCCAAGCGTAGTATACAAGCAAGTATGTTAACAATAACGCCAAGGATAGGGTTAACCCAAATGTGTTGCTTTGCAGAAACATATTTTTTTCTGCCAAAGTAGAAACATATATTTGGTTTTAAAATGTGTATTTTCAAATTCAACTTTATTTATATAGCGTCAAATCACAGCAGTGCCATCTCAAGACGCTTCTTGACCTTAAGCTACATTTATGCCTCATTTGAGGTAAATAAATGATGGTCAAGCATCACTGTGCACATGCTCCTTTATGTTGGAAAGATTGTTGGGGAAAATAGATCAACCAGAAGCAACTCACACTTTGGTTCAGAGTACCAGTTTTAGGCACAGAAAACATGATAATAATGGAGGGGATCATAAAAATGTTCAGCCATTTAACAAACCTCGAGTTCTTTTTCTTTAGCACAAATTTAGACTGTGCAATGCAAACATCTCAGACTGTCCAGGTCTCAGTTAGCATGACTGATGTTAAAGTTCATGATAGTCTAGTCGGAAAGTTTTGCAGGAAGCAGAGCAGCATGTTTGGAGAAAAGCAAACAACAGTGTGTCGGCACAGTGGCAGAGGGATGATTATCTGGGCAGGACATGGACACCTTGCGCTCGTTGAGTGGACCATAAAATCCTCTGGATACCGAAGTATTGCAGGGTGAAATGTCTGACAAATAAAGCTTGGCTAAAAACGTGGCTGTCCGTTGCGACCTGTTGTTAAACTCTCCCTCTTCTCGTTTTATTGTCAGATTGAAGACGCCTTTGAGAGGCTTCCTGGCTTCAAAAGCATCTACATCATGGAGTTCAGGTATGGCCTCGTTTATCCAGTTTAGATGTCTTAATGTTGGATTTTTGCTGCTGTTTGTTTCCAGGATTGAACATTTGTTTTTCAACATGTTTAGTTCATTTTGTGTCTAAAATTAGTCATGTTTTGTAATTATTTTTAATTATATTGATCTGTTTTATTTTCAGGCCTCAGAAGGATCTAGAACGGTAAGTTAAGTCTGTTTTGTATCATTTTCAGTTTATTATCCACAAATGTTGGTTTATAGGAGCCCTTTGCCCTTGAAGGGCTCACGGATGGCTCCTTGTACTTTGGTTCTTGGTAGTTTCATGTTTCCACTTGAGCTGGAGGATTATCGGGGGGTGTTTGTACTGCCCTGGCATCCTGAGCCTTTGGGGCTGATTGAGCTCTGATGTTTGACCTGACCAGCAAATTGATGCTAGTTCAGCAGGAGGTCTGTAGCTGCAGAATTTCTGACAGTTTGGAACCTGATTGTGGGGATCTGTTCAGCTCTAAATGGTTTTGTTCTGCATGTTTTTTTTCTGCTGTTGTGGTGTCCTCGCATGCCGTCTCCCCCTGGAAGCCCTTTCACCTGCCTGTCGCAGTAAATAACAGCTCGGCTGCTCTTCCTTCTGCCTAATGTCCTTAACAATAGTCAATCAGCTCTTAAATGGGATAAGTGACTCGTCGGCCACCTGCAGCCGCCGGGGGATTACGGTTACAGGTTTATGATGAGCCTTGGGCTGCTGCCTATCTTATCAGGAACCCCCATGCTAGGCCCACCCTACCATAGGTTAGCCGGTCAAGATGTGTTAAATTCACTGTGACCTTTTAAACCCTCTTGAACTCTGCAGAGCTGGAGAAGATAGGTAGATGATAGCAACCATTATACTTAACTAAGTGTTGAAGCCTCAGTAATGCATTTTATTTCACAGGCTGTTTTAATAATATTCAAATTTAATTATGTAAAACTGAAGCCAAGGGCTGAAATTCAATAGGAACCCTATTTTGTTTATATTTTTTCTAAAATCCATCAATATAGCACCGTAATTTAGACATTATTTTTCCTAGATAAGTCTTTATTTTCTCTTGACAATTACTTAATTTTTCTTCCATTCTTTTTTTTATTATATTATACTGATTTTAATTTAATTTGTATTTTTGTAAATTTCATGATTATTTCTATATTATTCAAAAATCATCTTTGCATTATTTGAATTTAAATTTAATTTGTTTTTTAAATAACTGATTTCATATTTTTACAATTTTTTTTGGTAATTTTTACTCTTTCCAAAAATTGTGATATGTCTGGAGAATATCTGTGTTATATAATTCCAGCTTCTTTATATTTTCATTATTTTTTATATTATTTCTTAGTTAAAATAAAAAATCTAAATTTTTTCAAAAAACAAAATTTATATTTAAAAAAGTGACATATTTATGGATATTAATCAGTATCTGATAACTCTGTATTGTACTTTTGTCCTGATTATCTCTCAGTAGGTTATAAAATTGTATCATGATCATACCCTGAAATTTTCCAAGCTATTCCATTAATAATTGGATAATATCGAGAGCTCATTAATCCGTTTCGAGCCAAAGTCCTGAGACAAACTTACCAGCAAGTATGTTCTGGTCCAATCAGGGGTCTGGTGGTCCAGGTGTACTATGCCATCACTCTGGAGGTAGAGGTGGACAGCGGTGGCGTCGCCAACGACACGCTTGACTTCATTTCGCTGCAGAACAACCTGGTGGAGAGGAACTACCCTGGAGGCGCTGAGCAGCCCACCGTCATCTACACCATCACTGATTTCCGCAACTACATCACTGAGGCACTTCACAAAGACAACTTTTTGACCAACAGCAGCTTGGAGACTCTGGAGAAAGGTACCATTGGGTTTCTTGTTGAATCAGTTGAATCTTGTTGAACCAATAGATTTCTCTGTTTTACCTTCTTTCTGATGTTTCTTTCTACAGTGGAGAACTTGCTACCTCCTGTCAAACCTACAAGCCGACCAGTCGACACCTATGAAAACATGGTGAGTCTGAAGCAAAATAAGAACGAATCGATAAAACTGTCACATTTACCAAATATTCCCATGAAACTGAAGGATCTCCTGAAAACTGATGGATTTCTAACATCCTATTTTTCAGGATAACGTTCTAGCAGCAGAGAAGCCTCCAGATGCTCCGAGCCACGAGGCTGACACCAGCGACATTATCTTGAAGAAGGAGGACTTCCTGTTGGACACTTTCAACCAGTGGAAAGGTTCACAGAGCAAGGAGATGAGCAAAAATGATGTCTTCATTTTCCAAGAGAGTACACTTCCTCCAACGTCCACTGAGTTCTTGGAAAAGACCTTCGGCCTGGAGCCAGAAACCAAAGATGGTAAATGAAATTACTTTGTAAAAAAACCCCAACCTTTTATACATAGAACTGTCTTATGACTTGTATTTCTCTGCTTTGCAGAAAGCACAAGTATCAAAGATGAGGGGTTCCTCCTCAGTGGCACCCCCACCCATAAAGTTCATCCCAAGGAAACCTCTGCAGCCAGCATTCCTCCTGTGAAAACTCCCCCTGAGGCATATCTTGAGGACAGATCTGGCTCTGGTTTCTCTGGTGATGGCCATGAAGCTGATCAAACTTCAACGTCTAACATCACTTACAACAGGGGGGATGGCAGCCTTGAGGTTCTCCCACCACCTGATCTAGAGGTGGATATGGATGAGGAACTGGTTTATATACAGCCTCCATCCACTGAAAAGGATATCTTGGCAGCAAAGGAAGAGGGAAAACAAACTGAAGCTTTTGAAAAATCTTCTTCAGATGAACTTGTCAAAAAGCCTGTTGTAGATCAAGACCAGGTGACACCACACATCAGTACAGATACCAAAGAACCAAGTACAGCTCAGACCCCTGTTGTTTCACCCATGGAAAGCCCCACTCTGGAACATCCTGTGGAAACACCGGAAGGTTCAGGACTCCACGAGGGCTTCTTTGTGGTAGAGCCATTTACTTCTTTAGCAGCAGTCACTGATTCTCCTGAACCTGAACCTGAACCTCGGACTCAGAAAGTAGCTGTTTTTGCAGTATCAACTGATTCAAGTCTCAAGCTTCAAGAAACAACCAAAGAAGTGGAAGTAACCACTGAAACATGGGTGGCACTGCCAGTGGTCACAGTCACATTACAATCCATCGAACATGTACAAGAGAAGGACGAGAAGAAAGTCAGTATTGCATCGGAACAACCTGAAATCCCTCATACTGAAATTCCTACAACTACAGAGTCACTTTCCTTTGTAGAGATTTCAGAGGGCTTAACAACAACCACTGATGAGCCATCACAAGTCAAGGTCCTCACTGAACAACCTGAACCGCCCCTGGCAGAAACCAAAACCCATGATATGGTTGAGATTTTAGAAGAGCAACATTTAAACACCACTGATACAACAACGGCAGCACCAATTTCTGAGGTCCTCGACCAAGACATGGTTGTGGATGAAGTCATGGTTGTCACCACGACAACTCATGCTCCGGTCACAACTCCATCCGTTGCTCCAGTCCACATCAGCAGCATCGAGCTAGCACAGGAAAAGGATTCACCGTTTACTCGAGTTTCTGATTTAGTTCCAGATGATGACGATATTTTTCACCAAACTCTTGATGATGTGACTGAAGTTCCGATCAGCCCCCCACCTTCAGATGTTTCTCAATCTGTAGAAGTGGCAACAAAAGTTTCCCCAACTGATGGTGCAGAGAGATCACTGAGTTCTGTAGTACCAGATGAAGCACCAGGTCCGAGCTTGCTCAAACCTTCAAAAGAGAAAGCAGAACCTTCAGGAGGGGAAGTTGAGCCTAAAAGAGAGGAAATAAAACCTTTTGAAGAGAAAGTAGAACTTTCAGATGTGGGAGTGAAGGTGGAACGATTGGCTGTTGAAATAGACCCTTTCCTTCAAGAAATAGAGCCTTTAGGAGGCGAACTAGAACCTCCTGGAGTTGTACTAGAGCCCTCTGGAATAGGAGGAAAAGTCCAAGCTTCAGAACTGGGAGCTAAAGTAGAACTTCCTGGTATAGAAGTAGACCCAGTAGTAGCAGTTGGAGTCGAACACTCAGGTGCAGCAATAAGACCTTCCACGGTGGAAGTTGGACTTTCTGGAGCTGAAGTAGAGCTTTCTAGAATGGGAGATGAAGTATTGGATATTGACCTTGCAGGAGGTGAAACCAAACCTTTGGATGCGGGGTGCACAACCTTCAACAGCTGAAACTGATCGTTTTCGTGGGACAATACGATCTTCAGTAGAACCCTATGGTGGAGAAATAGAAGTTCCGGCAGGTGAAATAAAGCCCCCAGGACAGGAAATACCATCAGACAGGATTATAGAACCTTTTGAAGAAGTAAAGCCATTCAAACCATCTGGGCAGGAAGCAGAACAATCTGAACCTTCTCGAGTGGAAGTAGAACCTTCTGGTGATGAAGTAAAACCATTAGAAGAGGAAGTAAAACCATTAGAAGAGGAAGTAAAACCATTAGAAGAGGAAGTAAAACCATTAGGGAGGAATGTGGACCTTTTAGGAGGGGAAGTAGAACCTTCTGGAGGGGAAACAGACCAGGACATTCTTCAAATACCAACTTCCCCATTACAGAAAATCAACGAGACCACTTCTCTGATCAAACTCCAACCTTTTGAGCATGATTTCTCGGATGTACCAGGCATTGATGTTAGCATCGATGTGTTCCAGTTTGGTGGCTTGGCAACCGAGGGTGACAGCAGTGGCTTCTCCAGTGAAGCTCTGGGCTCAGACCTGGATGCAATTGCATTACCAGTTAGGCCAGGTAGAGCTCTAACAGTTTTCTTCAGTCTGAGGGTAACCAACATGGTGTTTTCCATGAACCTCTTCAACAAGAGCTCGACTGAATACAAAGCCCTGGAACAACAGTTTCTACATCTGGTGAGGCATGAAAGACTCATGTCCCAGTAGAAACACCTCTAAGATTCAGAGGATCCTAATGCATCCTTGTCTTGTTCTTGCAGTTGGTTCCATATCTTCAGTCAAACCTGAACAACTTCCAGAACCTTGAGATCCTCAACTTCAGGAATGGCAGCATTGTTGTGAACAGCAGGATGCGGTTTGGTAAACCAGTTCCTAAGGGTGTTGACAATGTAATCTACTTGATCCTGGAGGACTTTGCCAACAATGCCTACCAAACCATGAACCTGGCCATTGACAAGTATTCGCTTGATGTCGAATCAGGTAGAGTTGAGCTAATTCTTCCAACTGAAGTTTACCTGGTCACATATGTGCAGGGTGTC
>NC_136633.1:19146155-19308655 GCF_933228915.1 Telmatherina bonti | reverse complement strand
CAAAGCTGGAGATACGTTGGGATCAATGGGCGAAAATAGACATTGTACGTGGTGTTGTCCAAAGAATGACTCCATCTTTCCTGTATCTGCTGAGCTGCAGCTCTTTAATCTGTCTGAGCCAATCATAGGAGTTCCTGACAGCCTGATAAACCTAATCTATACCAGTGAGTCACTGTGGTCTGAACTCATGATAATCAGTTTACTCCTCTCATCTTCATTGTTCTCTGTAGCAGGTTTTCCATTGCACAGGCACACGTTCAAACGTGCACATTGGTCTTACCCAGACTGCCGATCTAGATCTAGTCTGGTCTGTCATAACATGACGTATTATGTAATACCACTGGGAAAGATTTTCTTTCACAGTTAAAACAATATAAAGATTTTGTGGGTTATTCATACACCTGGAGTGCAATATATTCACATTATTTTTGTACATTGCTTCAAAGAATCTGCCAACATCTTTTGGTATCTCTTAACATCACTGATTATTCAAGCCAGTCATGGTCCAGGTAAATAAATCACCCTTGTCCTGGCGTCTGTTGAGGAAAGCCAAGGTGTATTTCACAGATTTCTGAGACAATACATCATAAACACCTCATATGTTGTCTGTGCCTTGATAGACATCGGAAGGATTCTAAAGGAGTTTTGTGACTCCAGAATACAATTATTTTTCAAATCTAATCAACCCATATTTGTGATAAAAACACAAACACGTCAGATGCTGAAAATGAGACATTTCAACATTTCATGGAAAATATCAGCTCATTTCAAATTTGATGGCAACTTTTTCAGATTTGGGGTGGTTTCTGACACTAAGATCATTTTGAAGCTGGTGGCTGTGGATTTCAGCCAGTATGATTTCGACATGATTCACAACATCCCATAAACTGTGTAGCTGATTCGGTCTGACCCTCCTTGGACCAGGGCTGGTCAGCACTGACTTCTGCCACTGAGAACATCAAAAGATTATCAAAACCAGTCAGTTTGTCTTTGTCATAGCAATCCTGAGGGAATGGTGGTGTACTGGTTAGATAGCCCTAGAAGAAAGAGTTTCAAGTTTGGCAACTAAAGCAAACCCCCATAGTACCATACACTGTGTAACTAGGATGGATCAAGTGGTATAACAAGCTCAGATTTTGTTAATATAAACTCAGTCTTGAAGCTCATACATGTTCTTTTTACGTCCATTTCAAACATTACTGCTGAAATGCTTCCATTTGGCATGGTTTTCAAACAACCACGGAGGGGCAGTGCAGAGGCCAGAGTTCACCCCATCATCTGACCCCTGTTTCAGATATTAACAATCATTGTGACAGTGGCGATCAAGATAATGTACATTCTCCTGAAGACACAAAAAATTAGGTAGCTTAGTAGATGGTAATGGTGTAATCAGCTAAAACTTGGCTTTTTCGAATTCACAAAAACCCTGGAATGGACCAAATTACACACATGAATGATGCAAAAGAAAGATGGAGGGCTTCCTATTTGGCTTTATAGAAAGCCTCAAGTCTCAGTTTTTCATTTACTGATTTAAGCCAGTCGTAGCTCAGGTAAAGTCAATAATTCTGAAATTCTGTTTTAACAGGTTCTATATCTTTATCACTTTAAATATTTTTATCATGTCACAAAACATACCTCACAGCAAGAAGGTTGCTGGTTTGAGCCTCGGCCAGGGGTAGGCTTGGACAGTGGTCTTTCTGTGTGGAGTTTGCATGTTCTTCTCCTGTATGTGTGGGTTCTCCCGGGTACTCCGACTTCCTCCCACCATCCAAAGACATGATGTTAGGTTAATTGGTTACTCTAAATTGCCCATGGGAGTGAGTGTGAGTGGTTGTTTGTCTTTGTGTGGCCCTGCGGTGGACTGGCAAGCTGTCCAGGGTGTACCCTGCCTTTTGCCTAAAGACTGCTGGGATAGGCTCGAGCTTCCCCGCGACCCTTCACTGGATTAAGCGGTTAGGATAATGAATGAATGAATGTCACCACACACAAAATCTAACTTACAGCTGCCAGCTCTCAATGCGGTTTTCACAGTAGCTCAGTTTTTGTTTTCATGTGACTCTTTCCAGTCTGCCTTATATCATGTTCGTTTAAACATGTATATATATCTTTTTTTTTTTTTCTTCTCAGGTGATCGGGCAGATCCTTGTAAGTTCCAGGCCTGTAACAAGTTTTCCAAGTGTATGGTTAATCAGTGGTCGGGCGAGGCCGAGTGTGTGTGCGATGCTGGCTATCTGAGTGTGGATGGCCTACCATGTCAGAGCATCTGTGAGGTCCGGCATGACTTCTGTCTCAACGACGGCAAATGTGATATTCTCCCTGGCAAGGGCGCCATCTGCAGGTGGGGGGAGGAGGTTCTACATTGTGTGTTTAAAAAATGGCATCAAACAAGATCTTTTTATAAAAAAGATTTAAAAAAAATAGTTTTTCGGTCACTTATTAATATTTTACACCTTCTTTTCCAATTCAAATGGGTCTTTTGGTACTTTCTGAGATATATGTTAGCTTCAAATATATCTGTAAAAATGTAGTCTATATAATACCATCATCAGCACAGAGATCTACACAATAATCAGACAGAGAGAAAATTAAATAATTGATTAGATTATAAAAGGCAAGCTGTCTAGAACTGGAACTTTTTGGTACATTTTTTGATTGATCTGATTGAATACTGCTGTCTGCTAAACAGAGGATCTTAAGTCCTTAGACCATTGCGGGACATCAGGAGATTGTTTATATGTTGAGTTTGTTGGTCTCAGAGGGAACTGAGTCTGCTTTGTTTGCTGCAGATGTCGAGTTGGTGAGAACTGGTGGTATCGTGGTGAACACTGTGAGGAATATGTCTCTGAGCCATTGGTGGTAGGCATTGCCATTGCCTCTGTGGCTGGTTTCCTTGTTGTGGCGGCTGGTATAGTCTTTTTCCTGGCAAGGACACTGCGTGAACAGTACAACGGGGATGAAACAGAAGACCCTATAAGGTGAACAACACCTTTGATCTTTAACCACAGAGTGAATCTGAATAATTTACATTAAAAACTTAAATATTGCAATTTTACATCCTTATCTGAAAGGCGGGGTGAAAGCATGCCAAATCTGGAGCATGCCACGAAGTTCAACCCAATGTTTGAGAATGACCCCATCAGCGCTCAGTATTACCGTCGCTATGATGACAACGTGTCCCAGTATCACCACTGCTGTGACTCCAGCTTTCCCCAGTATGCCTCCAGAGACCTGCGAAGTGAAGACATACAAAACATAGACCAAAACACATCTCTGACCAAAGAGGTAAGACAATAAAAGAGCATATTACTGATGTTTATATTTTGTGAAGTCAGTTTAGGTCTAACTTTTACATTTAAAAAAAAATACAGCAAATGTTGCACAAAAGTGAGTCATCTGCATAGAGCTTTATTTTAATTCTGCATTTAAAGGCACATTTATGCTCCATTTACATATGTAAATATATACGTCTGTTTCAAGCATCTGCTCTTATACCTTACAAGTGTCCTTTACATTGGCATGGTTGTTAGGGAATACATCTTACCAGAGAGTATTGCAAAGTTCAGAGTTCACCTTCCAGTTCCAACATAATTTTAAGACAACATCAAACATGGTGATGGTGGAGGAGATAATGACCTTTTTCATTCTCAGGACGAGACATTAAAAGAGGCAGTGTAGTGGTGGTTTATGCAGGTAGAAAACTTTTTTTATTCTGTTACTTATGTGGGTTGCACGTCAGATGTCCTGCTCAACACAACACCCATGTTTTCCCCTACTCTCCTTGCCATGCTAGAGCATGTATCCGCAAGAGCACCAAAAATGGACCAAATCACACATGTAAAAGACATACAAGATGGATGAATTGCTCAGTATTTATCCTCTGCTTGACCATAAATGGACCTTAATATATTAGATATGAGTAGAAAATGAAAGTGGCCCCAACACAGGACCATGTGCATGATCAGAACCAGAACCAGCAAGAAAATCCTCTATCAGGACCAGTAACAAGAAAGGTGTGAGTCACTCTAAATGAATGAGAACAATGTCAGATGTTTCTGCATAGCAAGTAAAGAGAGCAGAGAGGAGCCCAGTGCATCATGGGACTTCTCCCAGCCGCAGGCCTCTCGCTGCAGGACTAAAGGGATGGATCAGGGTCACCAAGCCAGACCTGACTAGAAGATTCATCAGAAAAGAAATTTAAATCTGAAACAGTGGTGTTCGGAGTTAATCAGCCGACTAGTGCAAAGCCTGAACTCAAACTCTGGACCAGTCTGCTAATTGTGCATTCATTTGAGTCGGGTGTGTTGCAGCAGGGAAACTCCTAACACTCCAGGGCTGGAGTTGGCCACCGTTGATCTAAAAGGTGGAGGGTGTTTTTCTTTCTGAAGCCAAAGTGGTCTGATTCTGATTTTGACTTTGACTTTTAAAAGGAAACCATAATGAAACATTTTTACAGCACAGGGTTCAATACCAAGCTCTGCTGAGGAGTTTGTTCCATGTCAGGGTCTGTTAGTGTCATTTTCCTGGAAGTGGAGGCTTAAAGATGTTGAAGGATTATTTAATTCTCTGTGATGTTGCAAAACCAAAAATAATAAATTAATGGAATTAATAAACCACCAAACTGAAAATGTGAGGATTTTGTTTTGCTTTGAAAGGGTGATGATTATGATGATCTGGAGCAGTTAAACATTTTCTTTACAGGAACCACTGATCTGACCTCCTCCTCCCCCTCCTCCTCCTCCTCCTCCTCAGAGCTTTGACTTTAGCTTTTGTGTTTAACAAAGTGACTTTGAGTCTTCGGACCGAGCTGACAGACTGTTGTGACGTTTCATTGGCTCAGCGGGATATGTGTAGTACTCAGACGAGTATTTTTACCTGCAGCTCTTCCTCTTCCTGGACTCTTACATAAACATGATATCTGAGCGCTGACCTTTCACCTCTCTGCAGGAGATCCAGGAGCGTCTCAGAATAATCGAGTTGTGCTCCAGAGATCAGCACTTTGCAGACTTTATGCGACAGACTCAAGTGTGAGTTTTTATTCACTATTTTTTCATATTAATATTTGATTTAATGTTTATGTTTACTATTGTAATTAGATAATTTATTTTAATCATCAATCTTTTTTTCTTTGGTGCTGAGTTGCTCTCTCTCATTTCACATTCTTCTTCAAACATTTAATTTTTTTTTATTTTTCTAGACTTGTTATTTAAAGGTCAGTTGTGTTTGTAGGATTCAGTTCACATTAGCAATGAATATTTTAATGTTTTGTCAGTGTAACTTTGGAAGTGTAAAGACAGACTTAGCTGGTTCTTGTAAAAATCCAGTTTTCATGAAGATGAAAATGGTTTATAAACGTTTGTTATAGATGAGAAATGTTTCTCATTTATTTGGAGCTTAACTCCAGCTGAGAAGCTTCAGACCAAACGAGCTGCAGCTGATGCCTGATGTCCTGATGTAGAAACCTTACAAACCAGTAGGGAACTCTAATGATACTCCACCAGCAGCATCACACATCCTCCCACCACCACCACCAGCAATCTTCCCCTCATCTCTGTTTGCATGTTTACGTTCAGCTCGTATCTGTGGTTCATCTGTGGTTTGGCTCTGCAGCCTGATCCAGAAACTGACCCAGTTTTCCCTGTTTATTGAGCAGATTCCTGGAGAGGAGAGGAAGCTCCACCACATAACCGCTGGCAGTCGCTGACCTCCAACAGGTACCACCATCCTTCACACGGATTAATACTACAACGGATTAGATTTATCGAGTTTTTCAAGTCGCCCAAAGCGCTTACATTGAATTCCTCATTCATTCACATTTGGTGGCAATAAGCTATATTTGTGGCCACAGCTGCCCTGGAGCGCATTATGCCAGTAGCTTCTCTGATCACCTCTGAAACTTTCATTCACATTCATATGAATTAATACATTACAATGTCAACACTGGCAGCAAAAGGCTAGCCATGGGGAAGCATTGGATGACCTGCGCCACCTCGTGAGCCAATACCGCCCAATAAACCAGAAAGCACTTAGGGAAGTCAAACCTCCACCAAGCAGCTCATGTTGTGATTTCCAGCATATGTTCTAGTCCTAAATTCATTTTATATGCATACACTATTAAATTGATTAATAATGATCCTACAGTGTCTTGGATATATTAAATACTGTATAAATGTATTATATACTGTATAATGTATTTTTGGGCCAGGCACCCTGATGCTTTATTGTGGCAATATATGCATATATACTGAAAATGGCCCTACTTTGCAATAAGACATTCAAAACATTCCTGCCTCCAATTGCTGATCCAGATCATTCCCAACGTTTAATGAAACCCAAGTTAGACCAGGACCCGTTCTGAGACAGAAAGATATACGCAGACAAATACATAACTTCCTTGGTGGAGGTAAGAATTGCAATATATGCCTAAATAATGACACTTTTAGGATGTATTCACTCCAGCTCTTATGATTTAAATTCTCTTTCTATTGGTTCAGCTGTCTGGTACAATTAAGAAGGTGTAAACGAATACTGATGCACCTACTAACGGTCTGCTTCAAGTAAAATAAATACCAGAAGTGGACTGCAACACACAGGGAATAGTAGTTACAGGACAGGGCAGTGTGTGTAAGCTATCAAATCGATTGAGATAGACAAATGGGTTTCTAATCAAATCTGATTTTGGTGTTTGAAACTTTATGTTTCAACATCTTATTTTCAGTAATTCCTCCTGCATGTATACATATAGTTGAACCCAATCTTGTTCTCCAGCAGTTTATCTGGTGGTTTTTGACCTGATGGTAACAACAAAATAACGACAACAGATGGTGTACATCAGATTTTTTCTAAAGAACACCTAAATAGGATGTGATGACTGATGACCTGTCCAGGGTGAACTTGACTCTCACCTAGTGATTGCTGGACAGAATCAAACTTGCCACGACCCTCAATTGGACAAAGGGGTTAAGAAAATGACTGACTGACTTATCTGAATGGGGGCTTGTCCAGGATCTTTTAACCTAAAGAAAATTTTATTTCTTTACAGAAACCTGCCTTTGACTTCGACTCAAGGAAGGAAAAGGAGTTTGCTGCCTCACTGCTTCTATCATTTTGATTGGAGGTGAAGGTGATCAGGTGCTGACAGATGTGGACGTTTATGCTCCTTCTGAAGTGAACTTTGGATGTTTTCATTGAAATACTGCGTTGCTTGTTTTTTTCCACATCTTTTTCTGGAAGATCTCTGAAGTTACTGCTTTCTAACCTCTGGATATTTTTACTGTTGAGTACCTCTGTCTTACTTGTTCTGGTGGATTTCTGGTGGGCTTCTGTTTGCGTTCCAACCTGTTGGTCCCTGCTGTCAGGTTTTGCAATATTTTTCTGCTGAGGTGTTTCCAGGACAACCTGCTTGACAGCGCTTCTCCCATCAGTGCCTTCACTGCTCTGATAGCTCTTCTGGGATAAAATGCATCGATCTCAGAGTTGTTGATAGAAATCTGCTTTTCCACCACATCTCACATTATACACCTCCTTTCTCTTCTTTATTCTCACTAATGTTTACATTTCTGAGGCGTTGTGATATGTTTAGTTTAATGTACAACTTGTGTAGCCGGATCTGTGTTTTGTGTTTTTCAGGATGCTTATCAATGAGAAAAGTTTCCGAAAGTCCTGATGTCCAATCAGATTGAAGGTTTTTCTTTAACAGCTGCTTTCTTTGAGCAAAATTTCTGAAAATAGACATTTATCTGCTCCAAAGAACCTGAGATATTCTTACAAGTATGTTTTTTTGTTTTGTTCCTGCAAGTTTTAAATGCTTATATTTTTTAGTACCACCTAGTTCCTATGTCGTTCTAAAAAGGTCCTATCTGGTTCCAATGAAGTCCTTTCTGGGTCAAATGTGGTCGCATTTGTTTCAAAATATGCACTTTCGAATTCCAACTAAGTACCATTTTGTTCCATTAAGGTCTTACAGGTTCCAACTAAGCACTATCTGGTTCAAATTAGCTCTCATTTTGTTTCCAACTAGGTCCTATTTGGTTCCACATAACTATTATCAGGTTCCAACAAGGTCTTATCTGGTTCCAGCGAAGCAGTGTCTAGCTCCAAGTAGGTTCTTTTTGGTTCCACATAAGTATTATTTGGTTCCAATAAGGTCTTATCTGGTTCCAGCTATGTGTTATGTGGTTCCATGTGTTATCTGGTTCCAACAAGATCTTATCTGGTTCCAACTAAACCCTATCTGGTACCAACTAGGTTTTATTTGGTTCCACATTAGTATTATCTGGTTCCAAGAAGGTCTTATCTGGCTCCAAGAAAGTCTTATCTGGTTCCACATAAGTATTATCTGGTATTATCAGTTTTCAATATTATTGGTTCCAACAAGGGTTCTATTTGGTTCCAGCCAAGCACTATCTAGCTCCAAGTAGGTTTTATTTGGTTCCACATACGCATTATCTGGTTCCAACAAAGTCTCCTCTGGTTCCAACAAGGTCTTATCTGGTTCCACATAAGTATTATCTGGTATTATCAGTTTTCAATATTATTGGTTCCAACAAGGGTTCTATTTGGTTCCAGCCAAGCACTATCTAGCTCCAAGTAGGTTTTATTTGGTTCCACATACGCATTATCTGGTTCCAACAAAGTCTCCTCTGGTTCCAACAAGGTCTTATCTGGTTCCACATAAGTATTATCTGGTTCCAGCTACGTTCTATCTTATTCCAACTGAGCACCATTTTGTCCCAACACAGTATTTTGTGGTTCTAAGCGGGAATGTTTTTGTTTTAACCAGTTATTAAATGGTTTTGACAAGGTTTCTTGTTCTGGTAAAGTACTCTGTGGTTCCTGGGGGTTTCTATCTGTTCTGGACATGGGTACATGTTAATGAAAGTACTGATTTGCTCCAAAATTATAATCTGGTCCAAAACCTAGAAGATGGTAAAACCCAGCTCAGCCTGCAGAAACATTTCTTTATTTCTGTTGTTTTTAATTACTTGAATTTTTCTGTTTGTTTAATTTACTTGAATTTCTGCTGAAACTAGTTTGTGATAAATTCAGTAGATATTCATGGTTCAGTGTTCTGGTTTGTGTTTTTTTTTCCTCCAGAGAGCCCTCACATGGACTTGACAGGCTACTCATCGTCCCAATTTGAACCCTCCATAGCGGTTTGAGATCTGGATGCCTGTTTGCATCCAGATGTGCAGGGCTCTCTCATCTGTTCTTGTCACTATGTTTTGTATTGTGTTTTCTATAATTTGTGTCCTGTTAAAGTGCGGCGTGGAAAAAAACAGTCTGATGTTAAAGTGCAAGTTGGCACCGTCACACTTTTCTAAAATAAATTACCATATTTTTACACACTTTGTCCTATTTGGTGATATTTTTTTTAGGAAAAAAGTCTGTCTTTAACTCTTTTGGAGTTACATGGAAAGATCCCTGAATGGGTTCTACTGAATCTACTGATGTTCTACTGTGGGAGCGGAGGATGAACTTGTTCTGCATCAGATGGAGGAATGTGACCGAGGTCAGCAAACACTGAGGGAGGGCTGATGAAGGATTATCTCCCTGTCAGTCAAACTCTTATCAGGACGTCTGATGACAGTTGAAACAAAGTTAAAACAACAGGAACATTTTTGGCTTTTTTTTTCACGCGTTTGTCCTTTTTTCCACCCATTAAGGTGTTTTTCTTGATTTAAATAAAAATATTTAGCTTTTATTCAAATTAAGTATTTTTGTATTGATTGCTAATTTATTTACGATTTTGTGTTTTGTAGCCAACAAGTTAAGATGCATTAGTACATGCATAATTATTAGTAAATTAATTAAATTGAGTTTTTCGGGACACTAGTTTAGTTTTCCCTCTTTTAAGTTTTATTCTGTGTCTGAGAGGAAATTTAGATAGTTGAGCAGTAATATGTTTGCATGCCTGCGAGAAGGTTTCAGTGAGGATGACTGCTGACAAACGTGTCCTTCATCACCTGGGCGAACTCTGCAAACTCTGCAAACAGCTGCAGAGAAGATCACATTTTCTGACTGGAGGAATGTGTGATGGTCTGGTTGCGTAACTCTGAGAGTGTGTAAATACCTTTAATCAGAAATAACTCAGACCTTCCTGCTGCAGAGAAAAACATCAGCATCCAGAAAACGCCAGGATGCAGATCCTGGATCGGGACGATGGGACTGAATGTTTGTTTCCATAGCAATGATGTTTCTAGTGTCGACTGCGGAAAGTTTTTAAACTCTTGGCTGAAATCTGTGAAAACCTCTTTGTGAGAAAAACTGGTCCCAGTTTACATTTTCCTCCATCTGAAGCTGATGTTACGAAAGCAAGGGTGGTTTTGTTTAATGTTGGGTGTGTGTGTGTGTGTGTGTGTGTGTCTGTGTGTGTGTGTGTTCAAAACCTCTGTGAACTTACCATCAACTTCCAATGAAAGTTCCATCGACTAAAATCTAAAAAGTTCATAAATGAGTTTACTGATAATCCAAAGAGATTTGTTTAACTCGGGGGTCACAATCCTGCAGGTTTTCCATGTTTCCCTGCTCCAGCACACCTGTTTAACAGTCATAGTGCAGTCCTTCTGTGGCTGTTGGATTCATTCAGTGGAAGCCAGGTGTGTTGGAACAGGGATACATGAGAAACCTGCAGGACAGCGGCCCTTGAGGACCGACTTTTGACACCCCTGATTGAGCTGATTAATCCCAAAATTTCGTGTTTCTGATGATCTTTTCCCAATGAAAACCTCAGTTTCTTTCTGATTTTGTGAAACTGTCCATCATGATGTTTAACTCCATGTGACCGACACCAGGACTCCTGAAGTCCTGAATCAGCCACAGATTGCAGAACACTGGGACAACTATTCTATTCATGGCCTTGTAAATCACGTGATCCGTTGCAGCCGGATGATGGTCTTGTTTAGGTGTTTGGGGTTGGCAGGACCAGCGTGTGTGAGATGCTGATGAAAACAACCACAGACCACCAGCTGCTTCACCTCTGAAGGAGTCGTCCACTGGTTTTGAAAAGGAACCAAGCAGACAATCATCAGGAGCATGTACAGGATGACGACCCAAGAACAACACGAACTTAACCCTACTGATGTCCTCATTTTCTGTATAAACCCTGTGTCCACCACAGAGGCGGGTCATTTTGACCCGAAGGACAAAAGGAGGGTTAATGTAAAATGAGAACATGAGTGTGATGTGTGTGACCAAAACTTAAGGACAACTCAGCTGCTGTACAAGCATGTGTGTGTGAATGCATGTAAAATATATGAGCTGAGCTGTGTGGAACTCTGACCCAGTCAGAACCCCCACAGCCACAGAGTTCAGGCCCTGGGAACCAGCCCTGTGCAGAACCCAGGACCCAGAAAGACTGTAGCAGAGGTCCTGTCTGGCACCTGGAAGGACCAGAACTCCCCGGACACCAAACCTCCTGTTGTTTTAGCTCAAACCAGGAGATCAGGAACTAAAAATGGTCTGATCTGCATCCAACACCCTGTTCTTCCTTATGGATTCTCAGGCTCCGGTGCCTCTTGTTCCCTCCTTCACCTCCTTGTGGTTCTGTCGTTCCCTCTTTTTCTCGGATCTGTTTCTAACTGAAGAGGAGACGCTGCAGAGCGGGAAGACACAACACCAGGTCCGAGTTTTCCTCTGACTGACAGGTCCGCTGGGAGAACTGAGCCGGCCTGGGATCTGGTCCAGGACCGGAGGTAGGGTCCGAGTCAGAGCCAGGCCAACACCAGGGATCAATAGAGGTGATCGTTGCTGATCATGCCGATGAAATGTGACAGATGCATGATGGGAAAGTGTTTCTCTTCAGAACCTTCAGGACCATCAGACTCTTCCTTCCTTCACTTTTCTTCTCTTCCTTTTTATTTCCTTCCTTGTTGCATCACTCCTTCATCCCTTTCCTCCTCCCTTCTTTGTTTCTTGTCTCCATTTAATCCCTCTTTTCTGTACTCCATCCTTCGTCTCTTTTCTTTATTTTCCCTCTTTTTTCCGTTCTTTTTTTTCCTCTTTCCCTTCTTCCCTCCCCTCCTTCTCTCCTTCTATCCTCTCTTCTTTTTGACCTCTCCTTTCTTCTCATCCTCTGTTTTTGTCTTTTTTCTGTCTTTCTTCTTAGCATTTTATCTTCCCCCTCTCTCTTCTTCTTCCTGGTTGACCTTTGACCTCCGTGTTTCCTTGGAAACCTGGTGAATTCCCAGTCAGAAATTTCCCGTCCTTCTTTAGGTCGTTGTCCCCGAACTGAACATCTCAGATTAGATGTTGTGGTCACATGATGCTCCAGTTGAGTAGAAATTTCCGCTTCATCACCTCTCAGCCCCTGATGTGTTTGATCCGTTAACGTTTCTGCGACATTCCGATGCAGGAGGCAACTGCAGCTTGGACTCTGAGACCTTTAACCCAGCCGGAGTAAGACTAGAGCATTGTGGCTGCAGGAAAACCAGGACGCACTGCTGACAGTTAAATCAGCTCATGAAAAATGGCCGCCTTCGGCTCGAGGCCACTTCTTTCACATTTGAGGCTGAATTATGAGTCAGCGGTCGTGTTTTGTTTGGCGTTGCTGCTGTGGTGAAACAGGAGCGCTGCAGCAGGACAGCCTGCTGATGCTCACGACTCCCACAGACAGACGGCAGAGTCACATCAGCAGATTTTACTTCATAAATCCTTCTTTAACTGCCTCATCTGCTCACTACATCTCCCACAATGCACTTCTGCTCCATTTAACCTCAGATGTTTCACATTTTCAGCCATTTCTGGCTCTAAAAATGAAAAGAGATCATAGTAAAGATACACATAAGTGTACTTTATAATGAAATATTCACAAAAAGACACAGCAATACAGCATCTAACCTTAACTTGTCCAACGTTGGATTGCATTGGGATCAGACTCGGAGAGTATTCAAGACTTCCTGATCCTCCTTCAGCATTCCCAGGCAAAATGTGCAGGGGAGGGGACATGGCGAGGAGCTCCGACTCTCCATCCCTGCAGACCAGAAAAAGGACGTAAAAACATGGCTACGGAAGAAGATCCTCAGCACTGGACCCCTCATCAATACTTCAGATTGCTACAAATAAAATCATGATGGACCTCTACATCCTCTTGATTACAGGAAACCTAAATTCACTGTTCGATCTGCTGTCCAGCCAGCAGCTGGTTCGCCGTACAGACATGGAGGACCAGGAGGGTCTTTGTAAGAAAAACAATTTCATAAGTAATCAACTGTAAAAATATAGTAAAATTTTGATTCTTTAATATAGCTCTAAATTCAATAAAAATATCAGTTTGCACCAAGAACAGTTCAGCTTGCTGTCATCTGGACGGACTGGTGGCCTGTGGAGTACCAGTCCTGCACTGGTCCTGATGCTGTCTGGAGGTCTCCATGGGTTTCACCAGCATGTGACGTGAGCTGCACCAGGCACTCTACCAGGCAAGAGCGGTACAAATGTTATGATGCGTGCAGCCTCTGTGGCGAGGGAGGTGCATTCTAAAACCTCTGTACAACACATAGGCTAATTTCTTCTCTTCATGACCTCCATATTCAACCTGTGCCTGATTGGTCAGAGGTAGAAAAGTACATCTGTTGCAGTGTGGGACAACGTGGCATTCCACCACTCTGCTGCAGCAGCTGCATGGTTCACAACCAGCTGTCCTTGCTGGATGCACTGCATGCTGGGTGTGCAGAGCAGACAGATGTGATGTAGATGGAAAAATGCAATGAAGTGCAGATGTCTACCACTTTTGTTGGTTTTTTTACACTTGTCTCTTGACTTCTGCTGAATTCTGAGATTCTGTTTTTATTTGTTTATAGTAAACTTTTTACGTACCTTTGTAAAGGCGTAGAGAAAATGTTGTTGAAGTCAACATTCTTGTTGAAATAAGTTAGAACTCAAAGTGCAAAGATCTTTTTTCATGATAAAATTATAATTCATCTAAAAAGGAACCACTTAAACTTGAAAGGTTGGGATTTATTTTATGTAGTGCTCTTGGAGAGAGTGTTTGTTTCCAAAGTGAGACGAGTTACCAGCGTTGTGGTTGAATGAGCTGATCGTGAGACGTTAAGTTTCATTGGTAGGAAACCATTCTGGGGATGAGATTAACCATCTAGCCAAGGCTGTGTTAGGTTTTCAACATGTGAAGTTTCCACCGGTGCTTATTAGCAACTGAAGCAACTCAACCAGTTTTAACGCGTCTTCCCGCCTTTCCGGTATTGATATTGTGATTATTGGTGACTGGAACCAGCTGCTGGTGTTTCGTGTGATTCCTGGAACTGTCCGAAATATGAACTCCTGTCTGTCGTAGAACCTGGACCCCATCAGACCCGAACCCATTGACTTCTGCTGACAGACCCGACCTGATGAGAGCTGAGCTGCTAACCGTCCGCCGGATGTTTCCGCTGCAGCTACGTGAGCTGGCCGCTCCTTTTGACCTTCGACGCTGTGATAATGCATCATTTCCAGGAGGATGAAGGTTTTTCTGGAAAGCTGTGGAGGCGCTGACCTGAGCTCTGCTGAGGCAGGTGTTCCTCAGTGGAAAGTATCTGGACTTGTGGGGGTTTGATGGGAAACACAGTCCTCAGAGAGAACAAGCGCCCCTCTGATTGTTTCCCTCCTCCATCCAGACGCCGCCGGCTGGCCTGTCAGAGCCCGTTAGCTTCGCTTGCGTAACTTCTCCACAAAGGCCTTGATGCAGTAACCTGTGCTTCTTTTCTCGTTCTCGCAGCTTCAAGCGATCGATTTCATCTAATGGGAGGCAGGTTGTGTTTCATGTCGTGGAAAAAGCAGAGTTCAGGGATTAAATGGCAGATTGACGTCACTCTGAATGGCAGCTCGACTGGACAAGTGACGTCTGGATGGCCTGAGATCACTGGAGGCTTTCCTGGAGATGACAACAGAGTTCTCAGGTTGGGGTCAGTGTATCTGAGTGGCGAAGTTTAACAGCAACTCTGTGATTCTCAGCAGATTTTCATCCTGATGTCCTGCTTCTTTGAATGAAAAGCCATAAAATAAGCCTCAGAGAACCAACAAGGTGCCGTAAATGTTAAACATTTCTGGTTTCTCAGAGAGAGGAAGAGGAAAAAGCAGCGACTTGTTGAGTTTCCTTTCTGCTGGTGGTGGGCGGGGACAGCTGTTACCTGAGCAGCTGTATCTATAGATGGCTGATGTGTAATACCAGTCCGAGCCTTTCTGTGTTCCCAGCAGACAGGGCAGGGTGGGGGGCCGGTATCTGTCTCCACTTTGGTGGTCTGGTCTGATCGGGTCTGAAGTACGTCATGAAATGTTGGTCAGGTGACTCACCAGATAGCCCCACAAACTGCCGAGCCCATCAACCAAACCTCCTCACCTGAACTGGGGAAACCTTCTTGTTGCCAGACCTGTCCCACCATTGTCAAGCTCCATTGGGGGCTGGTCCAAAACCAGTGCGCTGGTATCAAGTTATTCATGGTTGGTTTATGTAGCAGTCTGTGTTCCTCAGCATTGTAACTGGACATTTATCAGCAAAAACTTCCTTATTAGCAGGGTTAGCACTAGCACTAAATGGGCAACTGTTGTTATGGAAACAAAGGGAAGATCCACAAGACAGTCTGAAACATGAAACTGAAATCTCTGGTTTCTAGTCTACACATGAATGTTTTCCAAAAATGTTTCAGGACAAAATAACTGTTTTCGTGTGGAGAATCTGGTTGTTAAGGACTCCACGTTCCTAAAAACAACATGATGGGAAACAAATCCTGATCCTGCTTGGTCCTCCCACTAAGTGTGTCACATCAGGAAGGTTTAAAAAACATCCTGAAACGTAGGATTACAGGACAGCCACGTGTTTTACGTGTGACCCAGTGTGGTTTTGCATATCTGAGACATGTAGACCACATGTGAATTTATTTAACAGATGAGAAACATTTGTGATAGTATCAGGTAAAATCCATGGAAATTCCCATTAAACCTGTGTACTCCCTTGTTAACCCAATGGTATTACATGTGGAACCCATGTGGTTACATGTTATTTCTGTCATGATCAGGTTTTGGTCTGGGGTTAGTTGGATTTACCGATGGCTAAGTTGCTGTCTAGGCTTGCAAGGGTTTTAATTTGTATATTCTGTTTTCTTTACTTCCTGTTTTCAGTCATTACCTGTCACACCTGCTTGCACAATCAGTTCAAATTTAAACATGTAAAATGTGACCTTTGAAAACTCAGTCACAGATGTAATTCCATTAGTGTCACATGTGAATATTTGGATTAGACATGGGAGTTTACATGGGTTTCACATGTTATCACCAAGTTTAATGTGCTTCTTATGTGACTTCATTGGTTGTTTCAGAGGCATCACATTATTACAATGAAAATGTTCTAAAACCAGGTTTCCTACTAGCCACATATGCTTCACATGTGTACACTTTGGTCTCACATGGGAATTTACACGAGTTTCACTAAACCTTGTTTCTTGCATACAAATAATGTTTTACACATGCTTGTCATGTGACGGCATTGTCCTCATTGAAATTTATTGTGGCTTCACATTTTATCACCTTGAAAATTTTCCAAATAATGTTTTTAATGTGCAGTTTTCAGAATTTTTATGAGTTTTACATGTTATAACCATGCAAATGTTTCCCAAGATATTTTCCCAAGTTCATCATATGTATTTCACGAGTTTCTCGTGTAAATATTGTTGAACAAAATACCATGTTAATGTTTCAAGTCCATCATTCCTTTGTACATGAATTTCATCATGTATTGCACATGTGAATAAATGTGGATTACACATGTAAGCATATGGGTTTCACAAGGGAATTTACATGGATTTTGAATGATATGATAAAATTTTAAAATGTTAACAACATTCCTTTCCTCAAAACGTGTTTGATTCATAGGAGATGGGCAGAACATCACTCATATGTTTCTGAAGAGCTGAACTAAAGCTCATTGGGCGGTTCCTACAATCACCATCTTGGCAGTGACACGTGTTTAGTCTCTCCCAGAAAATACAAAAATGGGCAAAGAGGTGAAGCTGAGAGGGGGGGTATGAGTGTGGGGTTGGATGATTGACATCTAGTAAACATCTAGTAAACTCTGACCTGCCTGTAGCTAAGAGCTAACCATGCTAACTGGGAGCCTCCAGGACCTAACCACTTAATGAAGGTAAGCAGGCTAAAGCTAAGTCACATTGTTCACAGGCTAAAAACCGCAGTTGTTCTACATTCCTTCTTCTTATGGAGATCGGGTACCTGTCAATCAAAAGGACATGCTCCTAATTATGCCAAATTTCGATATGAAATTAGTTCTAAAAGGAGAAGTTAGAAAAAAAAATCCACTCCCCCCACAGTTGTCATTAGGGTACACCTGACCTATTAAATTTAAAATAGTTTTTTGTAGCAGATTGTAAACACGTTTATTTCTGCTGTGAAGTTAGCCTTTTTAACATGGGACTCTATTTGGGGTGGGGGGGACCTCTGTTTTTTGCACTTCCACATTGACATCACTTTTAACCGCTGAAGTTTGCCGCTTGGTCTGATTCCTTTATGCAAAAAAATTCCATGTGTTTTACATGTTTACAATATATATATATATATATTTATGCGCTTTTCATGGGAATATACAGGGGTTCAACATATTACAATAATGATGTAAAAAAAAGATACAGTTTTCAGATGTGTTCTACATGAGCAAAATCACATTAGGATGCACGTGAAGCACGTGGTTTTTCTGTGAGGGAACTGGGGAAAAGCGACATTTTATTCAATAAAAACAGAAACGTGAAGGAAAATCCTGCTGGAGAATAAACTGGAAGCGTTAGAAGACCCGGTGAGGACCAGATGGTTGGGCAGCTGCACCGGAAGCTTCAGAACTGGAAGCTGGGCAAAACACACCTCTCTGCTGCAACTCCACAGTTAAAATGGTTCCATCCACCCATGAACATGATGGATCCTGTGTAGCCCTGAGAGGCTCGAAGAGGACTCCTTCACTTCACCTCCATGTTGCCAACATTCCTGCTGAATCAACTTTAAATGATTTGGTTCGTAGTGCTGCAGCTGCAACGATGACTGAAGTGGGAAACATATTTTTCATTAATTTGACAATACAGCTGCATCATCTCGTCACTCAGAGAGCTGTGGCACGGATCAGCTTTTACACTGAACTATGAGACAAAGTTGGAGCCTTTGACGGGATTTTTCTCTGTTTTATTGTAGGAACCATTACAAATCCACCTAAAGAGACGCACAGAATTATCCTTTGGGTAAAGAATGTGGTATTCTGGGGGATTTCCTTCATTTCTGGAAGAACTCTTTTTATTTATGTCTTTTTGTGGCAGCTGGAGAGCAGGCTTGTTGTGGTGGAAGTGTCCTCTTGGGGCCTCACTGAGCTGTTCTTCATGTAAGCTGGCATGGAAAATAAGCCATCTTCTCCACTCGGCTTTCCAACCCTGAGACGTTCCAAGTGGGGGAGCTGACATGGTGGCGCTGGTCTGCACAGGCGACATCTGCAAACACTTTCCAAATCACTGCACTGGCCGAGGAGGAGAACCGGAGCCGTCTCTAATGTGAGTTTTGGCCCGGTCCGTTCTCCTGGGCAGCTAACGGCCTCATGCATCATCCGTCTTCAGGAGAATGTAAGAAACTGTGCAGAGGCATTATTCCTACCTTCACAGTGAAAACCATTTGGAACCAGCAGACAGCGATCACCATCTGATCTGTTCTAGTTCCACATGGAGAAATGTTAACGTCTGAGTTAAAAATGTCACGTTACTGCCAGGAAATGGACCTACAAAGTAAAATCTGAAAGTATTCAGGCTCAATTGTGTGAATTCAGTCAAAATGTTAGGTTAGGTCATATCTGATCTACAACAATGTTTAGTGTGATATCTGTTCAGCTTCTGCTAAAACCAGATGTTTTCAACAGGTGAATCAGTTTGACCGGTAAAATACAAATTAGAACAGGAGCAACAATAAATGCACTCTGAGAACGCAGATCTCAAAGCAGCCGATGTTCTGGTCCTACATTCCTTTTATATGGATCCACTATTAGATTCCAGATCCATGGATAATGAATCCACAGTGTCTTGGTTACAATGGTGTTTGTTGCATGGTTGTTCTCTTGCCATGATGAGAAGTTGTTCCTGTTCTGGATGGTGGTATCCAGAACGTTCCTAGGATCCACATCTATCTTTGATATCTTGGACAACCTGTTGGGAACTTCACCATTTATTGTGGAGTTATATGCAAATATAATGAAAATGGTCCTATCTCACAATGAGGAAGAATTCTTCACAACATTCTGCATCCAGGTGCTGATTCGGATCACCCAAATATTTAATGGAATCTAAGTCAAACCAGGAACCGTTCTTAGAAACACATCATAAAGATCCATCCTGTTTTTGCTCAAAGAAAAATAAATAAAAGCACAAACATTAAGGTGTAAAGTAATTGGTAAAATCAAAAACTACTGGAGGATCATTTGACAACTAATAAGGTTACCTAGCAACAGGTTGGTGACACAACTGGGTATAAAAGGAGCCTTTCAGAGGCAGAGTTTCTCAGATAGAAAGAACTTCACCAGCCTGAGACAAACTGGATATACAAAATGTGAATCCTTTCAGAAAAATGTTCAACATAAAATTGTGAAGACTTTGAAGAGCCCACCATCTACAATGGATATTATCACCAAAAGTTTCAGAAAATCAGAAGCAATCCTTGTATGTTCCCATCTCTGATGGGATGGGGTTGCATTAGTGTCGATGGCGTGGGCAGCTTCCACATTTGTGAAGCTCCATCAATGCTGAAAAGTAACATCTGCTACCACCCAGACAATGGGGAAGACCTTACAGATTTCAGCAGGACCATGCTGAACCACACCCTGCATCCATCACAGCAGCATGGTGGAACAGGAGAACTAGTCTGCTGCAGTCCAGACCTTTCACCAGTACAAAACATCTGGAGCATCATGGAAGCAGCAATCCAGCAACAGGGTCCAGTAGAGCAGCTAGAATCTTGCATCAGACCAGAACGGGACAACATTCCTCTCCTAAAACTCCAGCAGATGTTTACAGACAGATGTTAGAAGGCAAGATGCTAAACATCATCCTGGAACTTTTTTCAAAAACAAAACAAAAATAAAAAACAGACGTGTTGCTGCACCAGGTTCACAGTGGCTCAGAGTGTCCTGGCCATTTTGGAATCTGGGTTGTGAAAAAAAATTTCAGAATACCCAGATAAGATGTCAAAATGTGAAATTTTTTTGTTATCCAGCAGGCTATCCAGAGATTAAAAGTTTGTGTGACGTGGATGCTCTTATACAGGAAAGTCTGCAATATCACACACTTTCTGTAATAAATGACTGAGAGGACCTGGAAATTCAAGTCTTTAAGACTTGGCTGGTCCTGAAGGTCGGAGGGAAGCTGAAAAATCTATAAAGTCATGGATCAGTATGCAGAGAAATTTGTTTCTTTATTATCCAATCAAATAAGTTAGATTTGAAACCAAAAATGATTTTTGAGAGAGAGAGAGAGAGAGAAAAAAAAAAAAGTGAGAATCAATTCCCTTTTGTAGAGACACAAATTACATTTCAATTAAAAAAAATAAATATATATATATAATATATATATATATATATATATGAGAAAGCATACTTCTCAAACTTCAATCAAAACTAATGTTTGTAAGTTAAAAATTACAACCATTGTGCATAAAAATAAGTCCTCTTCTCTTTACAGTTAAAAACATTTGGTTACTAGTTATAAAGTTTTGTTTGCAAATTAGTCCTCTTTGCTTGCAAGTTCTAAAGTTTTGGTTGCGAATTTAACTGCATTTGATGGGTGGGGCCTGCGCTGGTGAATTACAGCAGAGTTTCTATTTCTAATAAAGAAACAAATGTCGCTCCATAGATCAGGCAAACGTCAGTAACCAGAAGCAAACAGTTCTTATAAAAAGGTATCAAGGTGACAGGCGTGGTTTGAGGTCCAGAGGCAAGGTGTGGGTCGACATCCAGAAGTCCAGGTTAGGCAGGAGGGATGCGATAAGGGCAAGGCGAGAGGGGAAAACCGAGAATCAAAGCTGATTGGAAATCTTGGAGACAGTCAGAGAATGCAGGATTTCAACTCATCAGGAAGCTGTGCTGATAATCTAGGAGAGAAGGAGGTGAGGTTAAATAGTGGGGAGAACGGGTGGCAGTTTGGGAAATCCAGGTGGAATGAGTTGAACTGATTGTCAGAATGGAAACCATGGCAGGAAACAGAGTGGCAATCAGATGATCCCAGGTGAACTGAATGTGCTGATTAAACCCAGGCAGAGCAGAGCAGAGGACATGATACTTCCAGCTCCTTCACTTTCTACACTATTTATGATGTTAGCTCTGAACTTTCCATTTTATTGTTTACATCTTGTTGTTGTCTTTACTGTTGTGCCTTGCTGGCAGACACTCACATCCAAACTAGCTGCTAGGCTTAGTCTGTTCCACATTTATCTTTGTAATTATGTACTTGTTTTCATTAAAGTGCTATCTTGTCCCTTTTTAATGAATTAATTAATAAAATTCTCCTTTAAAATATGGAGCCAGACATCATGCAATTGTATTCTAACATCTTCCCTCAGCGGACGCAGTTGTTCCCTTCAGTTCCCACCAATTATATCCAGGTCAGAATGTGATCTGGACCAGTTAAATGTGGCGTCCTGGAAGACCCACATCTGAACCTGGACCGTTCAGGTTCTGTTATTTGGACTTTATTGTTGAGCAGCTGCGGACGGAGGTGATAAAAGAACCTCCAGCTCCACGCTGACCTACATAACCGCCCGAGCTACTTCCAGAGTGGAAAGTCACGGTGATGGATGGAGACAGAATTGATTTATGGCTCCATAAGATCCCGAGATGAAACTAGAGGTCTGCTCCTCTGCACCAGAACTAGTCAGGCTTTCTTTAAAAAGCTGCTGTGTCTTTGTACAGCAGATTTCCTCACAGCTACACGCACATAAAAACATTCTCTCCAAGTCTTTATGCCTGCTTGAAGGTTCAGCAGGAAGACCTGAGGGTTGCTTCACTTGTTTCTTGAATCCATCCCTTTTCCTGCTCCTGCCATTAATAACGGCTGCGAATTTAAGGTTAACATTCACAAATAGCCTATTGTTGCTGCATATTCAGCACAGAAGAGTGAAAACCGAGGAGACGTTTAAGGTAGCACAGAGTTGTTTCCATCAAATCGTACAGCTGATTAAGTGTAAACAAGATAATCCAAATGGCTGCTTGTTGCTGTGGAAATCTAGATCCTGAAGTGGGTTTGACAGCCGACTACATGGCCTTTAATTCAGAGTTTATCTTTGTTTTCTGTTCCTAACAAGTTGGGTCAACCTCAGAAACCAACTCGTTTACAGAACCGAGCTTCATCATCATTTCCCTTCATCCCTCCGGCAGCTTCCCAGCAGCCCCTGAATGCTGCACAGACAAGGACCAAAGAGCCTTTTATGCTTTTTTTTTTTTTATTTTTATTTTTTTAAAGTTTCCTCTCTTGTCTGGTCTGCCATTGGATCTGAAGCCCCTTCACCATCTGACAGGAATCCGAGGCTCCTGGCTCTCAGTCCACACGTGTCTCTGGGAATCCGTTCAAAAAGAAATACCAGACAATTGCTCTGGTCATTACCTCATTACCAGCCCACCTGAGTGCTAGGGGAGGCGTCGGTACACCTCATCCATCCTGGCAGTTCAGCAATAATGTGAAATGAATTGTAGCAAGAAGCAGGTGGAGAGAGAACTAAAAACCCCCCTCCCCACACCTATCCATCCACCAGTTTTATGAAATGCTGTTTTTGTTCACTTAGCCAAGAGTTTAGATGAAAAAAATAGCTAACATCTTCTTCAGATTATTTTTTATGTACCTTCTGTGGATTATTGCTAATGGTAATGCTAAGAATACTTAGCATGCTAGCTGCACAGAACATCAGGTGGTAGTGAAACACTATTTAGCAATTTGCTAAGATGATAACCCCGACTGAGATGGTTGTGGGTTGTTGTATTGTCATATTGTTTGAGGATCACTTAGCTAATCAGTATTACAGAAGAAAAACTTGAAGCAGAAAGGTAGAAGAAAACTACTGACTGATGTCCCCATAAAACACATAAATTCTAGTTAAATGTTTTTTCTGCTTGATTATTCAGGTCAAAAACAGAAGATAAAAAAGTCTCAAAAACTTATTCAGATGAACTCTTTAAGTGCAATAATGCTAAGAATAATTAGCATGTGTTGTGGCTATAAATCAGATGCTTGTGAGTTCAAATTTTTAGCTAGCTCACTTGAATGGTTAGCTTAACCATTTCTGCTGTGCAACACATGACTTGTTTGTTACAAGTTTGACAGATTTTCTTTTAGATTCTCTAGATTAGATGAAGTAAACCTAAAAAGATTATCTTTGCTGTGTTGTGGATGTTCATATGTTGCCTGGTGTCACAACAGTCTCCTTCTTCTTTTACTTATCTGTCCTGAAGACAAGAAACAAATCATTTTATGGCTCTGAGCTGGATTTTATTCCACACATCAAAAATGTAACGAAACAGGATTTTCATCACCAGAGTCTGTCCATTTCATGTCTTACACAGAGGTGCTGATGGTTTTATTTCTAGCAGATTAGATTACTATTAGACCCTGCTCTCTCGTCTTCCAAAAAACATGATGTCAAGCTTACAATTACTCCAGAACTCAGCGGCGCTAGTTATGTCGAGGCCCAGAGTGGAGGATCACATTACGCCAACTTTAAAATTGCTGCATCGGCTCCCTGTTTGTTTCAGAATTTATTTTTTTGGTTATTATTTGAAAATGTCTTAATGGTCCTCTTATTTATCTGACTTCCTAGAGAACCATAGGGCTGCAGAGTGTCATAATATGATGTTTTCATGATGTGTTTCATGTTGTGAGGTAAGAAAAAAGCCTTGGATCACACAAGAACCCAAACCAGAGGGGGAGGAGCCAAGACAGGGTGCCACTTTCAAATCTTACTACTTCCCCAACATTACCTACCCCAGTTTTAATGCCAAGAATGGTTGCAGCCTTAGAAGCTCATGCTCATATTCAAGCAGCTTCAACATGAGTGTAAATGTTTACATAGTACTTGTTTGTACTATGCTAGTTACTGGAGGATTCCCCTGCGTTGCACAACAGACAACTGGTTCCAGCATAATGAAGCTTCAAACATGCAAACTACATGCCATGATATACTCATAAGGTGCATTCACATCAGGATAGTCTGCGAGACTTGGTCCAATTGGGGACTCGGCTCAGTTGTATGGGGATGTATCCACGCGGACTGAGATTGTGTACATGATGCACCATGCCAAACCATTATAATATATCCCCATTCCCACCAAAGGAGGTGCAGCACTAGTATTTAGCAAAAGCGAGGACAAGACCCACGTGAAGAAGAAAACTTTGTTTCCTCCACCTGTGTTTTATTTTGTCTAATGCAAGTATACTGCAGACATACACAGCAACAATGGATGCAGTATGAACAACAGACGAGGCAGAGGATGCCATCACTATGTATTTACCCACAATGCCATGGTACACCAAATGCAGTAAGTGACTTTTTTTGTAGTCCTCTTCCAGTATTTAGTCCGCTTGAAACAGATCGAGACGTGCCTTTGAAGGCGGACCAAGTCTGCTTATTTGGTCAGAATCAGAATTCCTTTGGTGCGTTCACATTTCTCCAAACAAAGAGGACTTTCCGAGCAAACGGATGAGGATTTGCATTTGGATTCGTATCAGAAAGCTGATGGGAATGTGCCTATAGAGCGGCATAGCAGAAAGAATATAATTCTGACCTGAGCATGAAAATTTTAACTCAAACCTAGTAGTTTTGATTTCTAATGCAAAAAAAAAAAAATCAGATATGATCTAAACTTCACCAGTGAAAGTAGATGTTATATAAGACTGTCAGTGTTTGATAGTCACCATCAACATCTGCATGTGGCCTCTGAAAGGGGGGATTTCCCTCCTGCACCTGGGGATGGGGTCTTCAGCTCAAATCTTTGTGGACATTTCTTTTGAGGACTTGGGGATAATAGCAGAACTTCTTTCTGACACTTAACACAACAAGAAGTATAAGGATTACAGCTGTTTAGAGGCAAGTGCTGCTTCTGCATCTTCCAGAGGTTGACCAGTTGAAAGAAACTGGGTTTTTATTGTGGCTTAAAGAAAACACTTGTTGGACATGGAAAATTATTCAAGGATTAGTGTTTTGTACAATTTTGTGCTGTAAAAAACACATATTATGTCTTGTTCTATAATGTTTGCTTGTCCAGGACAGAACTCAGCATGCTGACAGTTTTTAAGGAACCAAACAAAGAACATTTTCCATTCAGATTGACTCCAGATGAAGCTATTCATTCAGGGCTCATTAAATGGATTCATTTAATGGCTGTTTTACCACTAATAACATCTGTAAACAGCTAGAACTGCACTTAATCCTTAAATTATTTTTCTGCTCATTATTAAAACAATGAAAAAGTTAGTTTGCATGATTATTGTTGGTTTAACGGCAAAGACACTTAAAGGATAAGATGTTGCGTATGGCATACATTAGAAAGCGGCATATTTCAGCCTTTTAAAGGTCTCTGAGCCTGTTTTAGTGTTTTCTTTCAGCGCTGCTGCTGCTGAGGCCTGGGGGGAGACAAAGGCAGCATTGTGCAGAGGTTTCCTCTGGAAGAAAAGCTTATATAAGTGTTGCTGGGTTTTCTCTGCTCTGGCTTCAGCGCTCATCACTGTGATGCGATGCAGGTGCTGCGTGGGCTCTGGCAAGCTGAGTCAACCTCCAAGCTTGGCAATGGGAGATGTTTGATTGGTTAGAGAGCTCTGAGGAGGTGGACAGACACCAAAAATATACCAAAAATTAGTGTTCACCTTTTAGTTCTTGAGGCTCCAAAGTATTAAACTCAAAGGTCAGATGTTTGGTCTTTGTTCAGTTTTAATTGTTCAGAGCTGATGTTCTGCGTATCCTGGTTGGAGCCAGTGCTTATTTGACTTCATGTTGCCTTTCTATCATCTCCACCCAGTCCATCCAGTCTCTTCTGACCTCTGACATCTACTTCTGGATATTTTCTCTCTGTAATTCTCTGTATGAACAGGGATCTCTTCATTTACTACATACTTTGTTGGCCTTCACCATAACTGTCATGCTGTTTTTAGAAAAGTCCTTTAACCATGATTAAAGCCAAGATAGATGTCTTACAGGAGCCTTTTTTTTATAATATTGCTTAAAATTCCCTTCACACCACAACATATGGGGGTAACAACCGGGTTCATTGCACACAAAAGCAGACACCGCCCCCTGCAGACTTGCTTCTCGTGGCGTATGTATGGACCTGACGAAAAATAAGTTTTTTCTTGTTCTTGCAACCTCAAGAGCAAGAACTTAGTTCTTGCTTCTTGTGGAGTATGTAACAAGCTTTACACGTACGGAGTCACATGACCAGTTAATTTCAAGTAAAGTGTGGATGGACCAAGATCTTTTTACAAATTAATAAGGAGAAAAATATGGCCGCCATCTTTGACAGCACCAACAGTGAAAGGCAGAGTTTTATAAGGAATTATGAGAAATGACAGAGGGGCGCTTCAGAAAGATGAGAATTACACTGTTCTGTGCCAATCAGAGCTGCACATTGCTGAAATCTCAGAAATGTTGAACTTATTTTGAGGAAACTATTAAACGTAGCTGCTGGTTCGCTTCCCTGCATGTTTGCTGTTCGCTTCTGTCCAGGTGTAGCAGCTGCTCGCTAGTCTGGTTCATTCTACTGTTGTAGTTGTGGTTTTCCATCGTTTCTGTCTTCATCACCTCTCTTTTTCTTTTATTCTGCTTTCTGTTGTTTCTCCTGTGAGGTCCAGCTTTAGTCTGTAATTCTGCAATAAATTAATGTAAAAACAAAGAAAAGTGTTTTCAAAGCTGTTTTCTTTTAATGTCCATAAAGTTCTGCTTGATAACACAGATTTGTTTGGTTCACTGTGGCAGCCAGACCATCATTCTGCTGCCATGAAGCTGAATTTAACCGTCATTGTTACCATGTTGGAGCTGAAGGGAAACATTAAACATTGTTATTAGTATTAATAGTAATGGTATCACTAATTGTGGTGCTAAACATGTTTAAATTTGCCTGACCACCATTAGAGTTCAGTCTTCAAGCGTAAATGAACTTGTTTTCTGTTGGAGTTGACTTTTAATTGGCCGTAGGATAACAGTGGCCCGCTGGCCTATTTGGCAGCATTAGCATCGTTAGCCTAATTGGCAGAGCACGGTGGGAATGATGTGCTTCAGGCTGCCAGTATGTTTGTTATAATGGTCTTCTTAATTAGTCCAGGCTCGCTGCCGTTTGATGTGGGATCGCCAAACGGGACGTGGTGTGGAACCGCCTGGCTGCTCGCTGGAGAAAACAAACTTTATGGATGCAGACATGACAGAAAAGAAGAGGGGGGGTGACTTTGGCAGCCGCGTGTTGAAGCTTGCTGTTTGCAGCTGTCAGTTTAACACAGCTCCACAGAGCTGCACCATTCACACACACTTATTTCTTCTCCTCTAGGGTTGATGTGATGGACGTGTGAGGTAAATAAGTAGAAAACAGAAAGCAGTTTTCCTTCGAACTGACCCCCGATGAGCAGCATGAAGCTCTTGCTTTCGCTACTTTTTGCCTCCATCCTGTCGCATGTGACGGCACGTGTTGGATCTACACATCCAGACTCCAGAGCCAAAGTTTGGGCTTTCACCTCCTCCTCTTCATCATTCCTGAGCTCAGCTTGAAGAAAACATTTCAGCGGGCTTGGCTCTGCGTCTGCTCCCAGAATGCACGTGTTGAGTGGGCTGACGAGATGTGGGCGGGGTTTGGCCCAGAGTGGCGACAGGGCCACTGAGGACATTCTGATTTTCTCCACGCTATGCTAATCTGTGTGTGGAACCAATAACATCCACATCTAAGTCCATCCCTCACCGCTGGTCCACAACAAGCCACCACTGAATGAGCAGCTCACATCTGAGAGGTCAAGATCTGAAGGAGAGTCACAGGTCTCAGGTTTCCCGTGGCAACAATAACAGGGAAAAAGGCAAACTGAAAACAAAGCAAAGGCAAAACACAGAAAAATATAACAGAATCGCTGTGATAAAAAACAATGACAGACATAAAAACAACAGATAAAAAGGAAACTGATACTAAACAACAAAAATGTACAAAATAACCCAACAAACACTGATATTAGGAGTATAGGTAATACATTCATATGTAAGTCGCTTTGGGTAAAAGCGTCTGCTAAATGACTGTAGAATAGAATAGAATAGAATAGAATAGAATAGAATAGAATAGAATAGAATAGAGACATCGATTGTAACGATACAATAGTTATGTGGTCAATGAGCTAATGGCATTGATCCAAAATGCAGACATCAATACAACAATTCATCAAATGTAAATGACTTTAAAAATAACTTTGTTTCCTGTCATGTCATTTTCCATTTATTCCTATTCTGTTTGTTAAACGTACAATTTCACTCATTTTCTTAACGCTTAGTCCCGTTCAGAGTCGCAGGAAGCTGGAGTCTATCCCAGCAGTCGTCAGGTGAGAGGCAGGTACACCTGGACTGGTCTTCACTCCGTCCCAGTGCAGTTTATTTCTTTGATTTAATTCATTTACCTACCTGATTTGAGAAATAACATGTCAAATAATATTATATCTGCTTTTCAGTTACTTGTAACATCATTTCAGATCGATAGATCAAATCAAATCTGATTCGATAAATCAGCAAACATTGAATTATTATACATCAAATGGATGTAATACCATATTCTGATCAAACTGATGATAAAGAAAAATGCACAGAACATTTACGGAAGCTTTTCATGATAAAAAAAAAAAAGCACCAGTTTGTCACACAGACGGAAGAGAGAAAACTTCTCGCTAAAATATGCAGAAATATCAGCACCGATCATTCATCTCCTTTAATGACTTATACATGGCTGCAGAACCTGATGAAGAGCCAGATGAAGGGCCCGATGAAGAGCTCGATTAAGAGTCTGATAAAAAGCTTTATGAAGAGCCTGATGAAAAGTGGGATGAAGAACCCGATGAGTCTGATGAAGAGCCTGAAAAAGAGCTTGATGAAGAGCTTGATGAGGATCCCACTGAGTTAGAACATGTAAGGATCATGTTTCCATATAAACTACCTACCAGACTCGTCAGTGTGTTTTCATCTCTGTTTTTAAGATGCAGCTGCTGCCTGGTGTGTTAGACACACGTGGACCTGGTGGACAAACATGTCTGAATGAGGTTCCAGAGCCAGTGGTGATCTTGGATCTCCAGAATCTGGGACCTACTTCCATGACAATGCTGCCTCCCTTCAGATCCGGGATCATGGCAGATCTGGTAGAAGGTGAACTCTCCTCTCTGAATAAGGAATGAGATTCTGCTTTGACTGGAGGCGATCGACCTTCTCAAGGTCTTATTAGAAACAGTAGATCTACATGAGGAGCATCCACAGTGATGAAGATGTTACATCAGTCTGAAGAGGGAGGTTAAAGAAAATGGTGATTTACCGGTCACTCTGTGGTCCAACCCTCATACCAGCTGCTGACCGAGATCATGAATGGGTGTCGTCCTTGGGGAGTCTGGGATCTCCCTCGCACATAATTCATGCTTTAGAGTGAACATACATAATGAGCCTTAACGGACAGGATGAGAAGATCAGTCCATGAAGAGATCAGAACAGAACCTCCAGATCATCCAGAGTAGGATGAGGTGGCTCAGGTATCTGATAGGATAATTCCTGGGGAGGTGTTCCAGGCACCTCCACCTGGGAGGAGGTCCAGGAGACACTGGAGGGACATTGTCTCTTTGCTGGTCTGAAAAAACCTCTAGAACTTCCAGGATGACATTCCCTGTGAAAAATAGTGGATTGATGGATGGATGGATGGACAAACAGATGGATTGATGACCAACTCAACCACACTGGTCAGCTGTGGAAATGATGGCTCAGACTGGTAACCAGCTTGAGCAGGACTAGACATTGCGGCTACCAGCTACTGAACCCCTGATGAGAAAAACTAATAACTTGTAAAACACTGGGTGCTCTTTTGGTCTTCCAGTTAGAGTTTAATCGTCCAGCGAGGAATTGAGAACGAGAGAGAAGAGGAGGAAAATTCTTCACACTCTCAGGAAAGGCAGTCAGAAAGGACAGCTGATGGCAGGAAAGTGACACAAGACTGAAAACATCCAGAAAAATCTGCAAATGATCCCTTTACGAAGAACGTAAACCCAAAGCAGAGAGGAGAAACCCTGAACCTGACCCAAAGAAAACCGCAGGACTTCATCTGCTTTCTGACTTGAAGCAACAACCAGTCACAACGTAACGCAATACTGGAAATGAAAAGACTGAGTGTGAACCAGTGTGTTTCTGATTATTGCAGATTTCTGCATTAATGCAGAACAGAGTGTCCCACAGCAAAACAACACGGCAGGGGGCGGGGGGATGTACACAATGAAAAGACCTGAGTCTAGCAGAGAAAAAAATCATGTTTCAGATCCAGAGAGAGAAGAGGGAGGAGATCTGGCTGCAAGAGGAGGAGGATGAAGTGGAGGGAGGGTACTGTATGGCATCCAGGCCACACCCACCTGCACAGCCTATAGATGTTGATGTTGCAGTGGCGCCCCTCTCCAAAGCGAGGACGTCCAACAGCTGAACAAGTCCTAAGACCGACTGACCGACTGCGGGGAGAGGCGCTTAGTGAAGTTGTCCAGCTCCTGGTCACTCCTCACCCTCACTTCCATCCTCATCCTCCTCGTCTCCTGGAAGCTGAAGCCTTGAGAGGTCATGGCGGGCATCGCGCTCCTCCTCAGATCCTTCCTGCTGCTGCTCGGAGGGATGATTCTCATCAGTGGCATCCCTGCTCAAAGGGTCCGAGGCAAGTGCAGCCGCTCATAGTGGGAATGCGGTGGGGATAATGGGAGGGCTGGAGATGCCATCATCAGGGGAACGCATGAAAACATGGTTACTGGGTAGATAGTCTAAATAAATAAAAGGAAAAATTAACTTGCACTTCAAGTTTAAACATATAAATCCATTTAATATCATAAAAATGGGAAATAAATGAAAAATTAACAAAGTAAGAAGTGAAAAACGCTGAAAAACTGCATTTAAAGGTGATTTAGTGAGGTGAGGGGGCAATGTCAGAGCAGATTAAAGTGAATAATGTTTAATTAAAAACTCAGCTGAAGCTGGATGAAAATAAAAAGGTTTATTTTTAATGAAAGCAAGGTGAACCCGTTCAGCCTGCACATGATGGTGCAGCTTCTGCAGCTTCGGCTGCTTCATGAAGCTTGCTGAGGTGTATTTCTGTCACAAGGCAGGTGTGCTGCTCATCCGGACGGGGCGGGGCTCGCCCATGATGTAACTGTGACTTTTCCACCTGGCTGAGCTTTCTAATGTTATGTAAGATGATGATATCCTCTTCGTAGACGGAGAAACTTTGAGACAGTGATCTGATGGGAAGGCTCAGGGAGGATTACCTCACCGGGCGAGAGACTGCCAAGAACAACAGAGAGAGAGAACTGTGTATGTTCTGACAGGCTCCATGTTTGGTTTTTCTTCCCTACATGAAAGTTAATGTCAGATGAAAGTAATGAGGCGCATTTAATAAGCGAGTTCAGGTAAAACTTCAGCTGCTTTGTCAGGATCAGACTGGAGAACCTTCAGCTCTGATGGACGAAACGGCCTCTGTCTGCCATGTTTAAGTCATCATCGTCCCTCCAATCAAGTCCATTTGAGAGGAAAACCAGCTGTTTAGCGTCTTTAATCTTATCTGTCTGAGCTTCTGTGTCCTGCTGCTCGGCCGGCTGTTATCTGAGCACGGCTGTGGTCGCTCTTACATGTGTTTCTCTACAGGCCTACCATAACATACATGTTTAGGAGGGAATACTGGTGCACGCGTGACAGCTTTATGGTGTTTTTCTTCATGTGGAGAAGTAATGAGTGGATGTAAAGCTTGTCCTGAGGGTTGATCGCAGGGTAAAATGAGGTGTTATCACCATAATTACTGGTTGCAGTTGGGATACAAGAAGTTTCAGTAGATGGGTTGCTGGGCCAATAGAGGGCGCTAGAGGCTGGTTTAGAGTCTAGACTTTTCTCTTGTTTTAACAAAAGTAGGATTAAACAGCTCCATGTTTTAAATGTCTCTGGACTCGTCTGGATGTTTGTTTGATTACCAAAAAACTTGGAAGCTCATTTTCTTTTAGAAAACAATTGTGCAAAGTATACATACACAAAGACATTGCTGGAGCTGAAAGGCAGGGGGCGCTGTTTATTTTTAATTTAGCAAAGTTAAACAGAAAACTTTGGCTGTCCTGTCGCTCATGTCAAACTTCAGTCCAAACCCAGAACTGGCTCTGGAACCATTAAAATGTATTTAACTAGGTTTGTTGTTGGTAATCTTGTGGCGCCAAAGCTGCTGTTTAATAAGTTTAATCTGGTTTCAAATGTTTGTGGTTTTCCAATTTGTTTTAGTTTATTTTCGTACATTTTTTCTGATGTTAAGTCTTAAACTTTTCAGCTGTTGTCCACTGGAAACTGTCCTGATGCTTTGGTCTATGTTTTTCCTTTT
This sequence comes from Telmatherina bonti, assembly GCF_933228915.1. Taxonomy (NCBI): domain Eukaryota; kingdom Metazoa; phylum Chordata; class Actinopteri; order Atheriniformes; family Telmatherinidae; genus Telmatherina; species Telmatherina bonti. The sequence goes on along the minus strand of NC_136633.1, from coordinate 19,276,068 downwards.
GATTCCACAAACAAACTAACAAGCATGAAAAATGTTCCACATTAGCATCTATGTAAGTCTTCCGACATTGAGTTCTTGGTTTCAGTGGGAGTGTTAGAGGTTTAGTGAGTTTAAGAGAGGATTTCAGTCTAAATAAAATCTGTTGCCGCTGACCAGCAGGGGCGTTCAGTTCAGCTTCAATGTCTTTGTGTATGTAGACTCATAAATCTGATTATTTTTGTCCTTTATACTTGTGCATGTGCAAAGAATTTTTTTTTTGTTGTTCATTGTAAGTATAAAAAACAAGATGCCGTACAGCAGCATGAAGTTGGAGTGTAAACAACATCAAGCTTTAACGTGTACTTTTTTTGCACTATTTTTCATGCTCATTAGCTCCCCACATTAGCACAACATTAGTACATTAGCCCACTTAGCTAATGCTGAGAGCAACAGTGACTGTTATTTAGAAAATGACAGGACATTTCAGGCTTTTGTCTCTTTGTGCGGATGAAAACGGATGTGCGACTGGAAAATGTGAACCAGGGTTGTCAAACATCACTTATAACTGCAAGTGGATGCATCATATAATGTTAATGCTAGTAATGAGTTACTAGCATTAGCCATGCTAGTAACTCATTAACTCATTCGTTAATGAGTTACTAGCATGGCTAATGCTAACACCATCTGCATCATGTTCAACAAACACTGGATTTTGTTTTAAAAACAGGAAGTCTGAGTCTTCCATCGCTACATAGGGATTTAATATAAACTTTCTGATCACTGCTAGCTCACAATGAGATTCATGTGAATACGTCATCAGACCAGCAGGAGGCGCTACAACAGTAACATCTTCCTTTTGTTTTTCATCGGTTTTTATATATTGCCTTAAGTACGAAGCAGGTTGGATCTTTTAAGGTTTTTACTTTTCTGCTGTTTGGTTTTCTGACAGCTGAGCTGTGATTTACCATGTTGGCTAAAATGTTTGTTAGTAAAACAGAATCCAGCTTCAGGCTGTAACTCTGAGCAGGTTTCCCTCTTCGCTGTGTTTAAATTCAGGGTTTATTTCTCCTCATAATGATAATAAACTCCAGAAAAGCAGCAGCAGCAGCAGCTCATTAGAGCAGAGATGGAGGAGACTGTGGTTTCCATCACTGGGTTTTACAGTTTGAGCCACTCTGACAGTGTTTTCTACTGTTTACACAAACACTTCCAGGCCCTGCTAGCTAAACGGTTTTTCCCATAAAAGGCTTCAGCAGAGAGGTGAGAGAGTGCAGACGTTTATCCCAACGAATGCAGCTGATTCCTGATGCAGGTGGATGTTCATACTAATGGTTTCCATGGAAACGACTGCATCCCTGCATACAAGAACTTTACAATGAGGAGCAGCAGTGCTGGAAGTCTATGGCTGGGTGCTCCTCTGGCTGTACAGATGCACGTCTAGCAGTGATGTGTTCAAGAATCTTTTATTGTCATTACGCCTAACGAAATTTTGTTCAGCAGCTTTTGGCTTAACGCACACATGAAAGCAGGACACTTCAGATACATAAATATACTAGTAGGTAAATATACTAGAATGAAAATAGAATAAACATAAAAAATAAAACTAGCAGTGCAAATCAAATCTTTAAAGTGTTGCTCATGAATGAGCCGACTTGAACAGACGATGTCAGAGAGATGAATCTCCTGCAGACAGAATGGTCTTTGATTGGCTCACCATGCAGCCAATCACATGCAAGGACAGACTGGGCTCATGCCGTTTAAGTGGAAAAAGGAACGAGGAAGTGTCGTAATGCAGATCCGGTTTCACGCTGAGAGAACTGTTGCAGCTGGATTTAAATACAAGTTTTTCTGGAAAAAGGGAATTTTTGCTTCATGTTTTATTTCTAGTTGCTTTCATCCCAAACTTCAGATTTTTCTTTGTTTCTGATTATTTCTGGTTCTGTTTGCTTTGGAGTACCTTGCAGTTTACAGTAGTTTGCAGTGTTTGGACGTAATTTTCAATTCTTTAAATCCTTCTTACGTGTATTTTCTTACAGTTCTTTGAACACTCTTCTGCGTTCTGACTTTGGTCTTTTTTTAAAACTTTTTTTATGCCTTTTTACCAACAGATGTCTGCTGTGTGTTTCTTGTAGCTCTGCTTGCTCTGGTTTCTGGGTCTTCTCTAGTTATTTTTTAAAAGCATGTTAAACAATGTGTTGAGTCTGATATTTTGTGTGAACTTTTGGGTCTTTGCTTCAGGTTTTGAAGGTTTATCCTGCACCAGGAATCCTTCATGCCGTGTTAGAAACATGACTCCACTCGTCCAGCTCCTCCAGCTGATCTGCAGTAAAACAAACATCCCAAAGCAAACCTGATGAACTGAGCACAATGAGGAAGCCAAAAGGAAGAAAAGTTAAACATTGTTGTAACAATCAGGCACGTGCTGTTCCTGCAGCTTGTAGGAAGTTTTAATGCCTGATTGGACCTGATGGCTTCACCGTGCAGTTAAACAGCTGAACAAATGCAAAACTACCTAAACAGCTCCGTCTGGTTCCGACTCCACTTCACCTGTTGATTCTGTGAGAGTCCAGCAGGTAGTTTCCTCTGCTGGCAGATTTTCTCGGCTTTAATGATAGATGTAGCGTTTCAAGCCTCTCCGCTTCCTTTGACTGCTTCTTCACACTCACAAGTGGAAACATGAGGAGCTGGTTTGGCTGATTAGATTGTTCTGCTTCCCACATGAAGAAGCAGGCAGACGTGTCGTCCTGGTGGTGGATCCAACAGAAAACCAGCAGCTTCTGAGCCTCCGTGATAAGGTCCAGAAAACAGTGGAAATGCTGAGAATGTGGGGTTTTAACCTGCGGCTGCTGCGTGTCTGTGCACCATCAGACTTCTGGTCCTGGAAAAATAAAAAGCTTTATAGTTCCTGAGAAAAGCCTGAAGGAGCGAAACATTTTGTGCTTGTTAAAGTTGTAAAAGTGGGCCGTGACGCAGGGTTTGAACCCTGCAGGGGGAGAGGTCAGCTTGCAGGCGCCAAACCTGCGGCAGCTCAGAGGGAATCATATAAACACGGTATGAACTCCTTATGAACAGACCACGTTTCGGTTCAAATCTGCCGTTTTATGTGTTGGGAAGTAAAATGTGTGCAAATTACTGACGGGGGAGTCCACAGCGAGCTGATTCTGACTCAGGAGTATGTCTGTGATGCAGCTTTACGGGTTTGTTTAAGGTGCGTTTCACAGCAGCTGTTCCGTTTCGAGTCCGAGTCGGTTTGTTCAGAAAGTCCATTTCGTTTGGGGGTAATGTGAACACGCAAACAAATTCTGATCTAGATCAAAGACGTGGACTCCATTCGTCTTCAAATGCAGGTATTACCCTTTTTCAAACTGACGGAAAACAGGAAACAGACTGCAAAACAAAGTGCATTGTGGGTAACCACAACCATACAGGCAGGTTGGGGGATATAGATGGCTCTGGGTGGGAGAAACAGCTCACGATCAGACCTGAAAAAATTTGGTTCTGACAGAAATCTGATAACCAGACCACCAGGATCTGATGCAGATCCCTAACATCTCGCCTCTGGTGGAGACTGAAACTGTTTTTTTAAAAGGTCCAGGATAAATCCAGTACCCAATCACACCGGATCTCGTGGACCATCCGGATGCTAATTCACCTCTAGGTAATAAAGGAGCCGCTGCCATCACCTGGTCATCAGCTGACCAATCAGAGCAGACTACAGGCTCTTTGGGAGAGACGGAAGCTGGATGTTTGTTTTGTACATCATTGCAGTTTGATCTAAATAAAGTTTAGTTGAAACAGTTGTATCAGTGGTTTGTGTTGGATTTGGTTCACTGCTGTAACAAGGCACCTCCATGCCAGAAACCAGCTTCTCTCAGAGATAATACCAATTCAGATGTTTAATATGTCGTGTTTGTTTAATCGTAAACACATCAACATGTTAACACATGAGCATGTTAACATGTTGACACGTCAACATGTTGAAGCATTAAGATGCTAATTTAGCAGATTAATCAGTAATGATGGTGTGATCACAACAAATTATTTGATAATTGTAGGTTTGATATTTTTTATGTTTGCCTAGTGATAAATTATTTTGCAGCCTCCACCCTGATGAGGCTCCTGACCCCCAGTGTGAGACCAGTTCTATATGTAAACAACATGTATAAGTTGGAATCAGTTCCAGTAAATGTATGGGTTTATAATCCTGGGTGGACACTGTGCTGGACGGACCTTTGTCCTCTCCCCTTGAGCGTGTTGCTTTGGGTTTGGGTAGTTTTATGATACGACTGAATGAACCAAGCAGACTTCGCTTCTGACCGCGGCGCTGCTGGTGTCGCGCGTCTCTGTCCCACCAGTCTGGTCTCAGGTTTTTCTCTCTGATTGTCCACTAGAGACGTCCCAACATGTGGAGGATCCAGAGACCACAGTGGAAAACTTCAATCTGCAGGTCAGCATTTCAGTTCTGCTGATGGTGGCGTCTGCATGGGCTTGTTGCTCACTGGCACTACGGCAGGAAAAAGGAAAGAATGGCTGAACAGATGGAATAAAAACATGGTTTATTCTCTATGATTAACTGTTATGACTGAGAAAAATCTTTCAATTTGTCTTTTTATCCAAATACATCAGACTTTAGTGTTTTGTCTTCTCTTCCAGCGGTTGATGGACTGGGTTAGCTGGGAACGCTGGTCAGATGTTTGTTGTCAGGACGCAACTCGCTGCTTATCATCATTTTCAGTTCTGGACAGAAATGTTTGTTGACTGAAATTTAACTTGAAGGCAAAAATTTGACAAATTTATTAACGTTGATGATAAATTTGAACAGAAAACAACTTTGAGTTTACAGCGGAAGTAAAACCAACATTTAAACATAGAAATACTCTTAATTTGAGTTTATTACATAGTTAAAACTTCTATATTTTCTCAATAAATTGAAGCATCAGGGCCACTATCCAAGACAAAACATCCAGATACATGAATTCATCTGCAGGAGGGTCCCAAAGGCCTTAGGCACTGGAACCAGGAGAACAAAATGTAAGAACCATCATGGGAGGAAAAGCTCCTGCATAGGATGAACCACCAACTGGCCGCTGAAGTGGCCGATACAAACAAGTCCTACCATTGGCTAGAGAGACTAAAAGACAGCACAGAGGTGCTAATCATGTAAGCACAAGAGTAGGCCCTGAGCACCAGGGCCATTCAGGCCCAGATCTACCACACTAGGCAGGACTCCAAGTACAGACTGTGCAAAGAAAGCCCTGAAACAATCTAGCACCTCACAGCAGGATGGAATATACTGGCAGGCAAAGAATACATGGAATGCCATAACAAAGTAGCCACATAGTGTATAAACATCTGAAGAATATGGACTGGAGACTCCAAAGTCCCAGTGAGAGACACCTCCCAAGTTGGTGGAGAATAAATGGGCAAAGATCCTGTAGGACTTCCACATTCAGACCAACAAGATGATTTGGTTGGTGGTGGCCAACCAGCCGGACATAGTGATCATGGATAAGCAGCAGAGGAAAGCCGAAGTGATCGATGTATCCATCCCCAGTGATGGAAATATCAGGAAAAAGAAGCATGAGAAACTGGAGAAGTACCAACGCCTTAAGGAAGAACTGGAGAAAGCCTGGAAACCCATAGTCATGGGAGCACAGGGAGCCGCGTCCTCCACACTGGAGAAGTGGCTCCAACAGATACCTGGTGAAACATCAGACATCTCCATCCAGAAGAGATCAGTCCTAGAAACAGCTAAGATACTGTTTAGGACCCTCAAGCTCCGTCCAAATTATTAATGTTATTAATATTATATATTATATTGAAGAATGAATTATTTTTTCATATTTTGTTATTTTAACTTTACTTTAACTTTCTGTTTGTTTCGTTGTCATGAAAAGTGTCATTTTACTAAAAACTAAAAAATCTGAACCTTTAAAGCTGCAGGAATCATATGTGACACAGTTTCCGAGATCTTTAGCATATTTTACAGTAAATCCAAGAGCCAGGAGATAATAAAACAGTAATTCTAACATATCACGCACTCATAATTGACAAATATACAAAAAAGATTTTTAAAATGATTTCTTACACTTAGAAAGTTTCACTATTTCAGGGTCAAAATTTAATCATAATGTAACATTTCAGTCTTTCTCTAATCCACCTCAGATCTCCTCTTACTATTGTCTTTATTTACATCATTTTAAGTTTTTCTTCTCTCCCTGCTTTTTTTCAGTTCGCCGTCAGAACATGAAGGTCCAGATCAACGCCACCGGCGACACCATCGTCATGAAGTTTGTACGTCCCAGCCCAGACGTAAAGTTGGAGGGTTACATCCTGGGTTACGGCAGAAGCATGTTCTCTAAACAGTTAATCCAGCTGCCTGAGAACGGACAACCCTACGAGGCCGAGATGGGTAAGCACCATGTTTACATTTATTCTTCAGTTACATTTTAAGTTTTATTTTGATATCACTATTTTTCATAAGTTTAGGGACGCATCTTTATTGGATTTCATAGCAATATGTCCCAATACTTATGATTATGATGTCATTAATCATAAGTTTTAGGGAAATCAACCAGCTTTCTTTCTCCTTTCTACACCTTCCTCATCCTCATGCCTTCACATTTGACCTTCAGGCATAAAGTACATCTGTTTGACATCTTTGATGAAATGACTTGTGTGACTCGTGGGAAACGAGTGTCTGCAGCAACGGCAGGTGCTGCTGATACTTTTTATGAAGCGCGGCCAAGAATTTTCATCCCCTCACACCAAGCAAACAGAAAGTCGTGATAGTGAGACAGGACTCATCAGCCCGCTGAAAGCTGTCCATCTTCAATTGTTCTGCTTCGAGTCGAACATTCAGGAGGACGTTTTTAATCTGAAAAATGTTAAACTTTGCTTTTTACAAAAGCTGAGACTTTGTGTAAAATGTTTTATTTCCAGCAGAACATTAACTACAAACTAGATGCTGAAACTGAGACACGTTATCATTTTTATGTGACCTGATTTTAAGTCTGATGCAGGATGTGGTTCAGCATGGTCCTGCTGAAATCTGCAAGGTCTTCCCTGAAAGGATGGGAAGACCTTGCAGATTTCTGGATGGGAGCAGATGTTACTTTTTAGCATTGATGGAGCTTCACAGATTTGGAAGCTGCCCACACCATTGGCACTAATGCAACCCCTTCCCATCAGAGATGCACGCAGATAACAAGCTGGATGCTCCCTCTCCTTTTTAGTCTGCTCTATGAAATCATAAAATCACCTCCACCTGTCATCTCAGGCTACTTCCCAGATACTATTTGGAGATTAATGTTAGGAAACTTCTGCTACCGTAGAATTATTGTTAAAATAAAACCAAGTTTTAACCCTTTAAAGCTTTCTGACCCACAGAAAAAATGATAAGAAAAGTAATTTAAAATAAAAATTTAAAAAAAATCTTTATTTGGTCAGTAACAAAAACTAACAAATTTGTGGGGGATATTTCTCATTTATTTTTACCATCAGCCTCGTCCCCTGCGCACAAAGATTCTTCCTGATTCTATGGATCTTTTAATATAATCCACTGTAGATCTTTAACATCTTTACAGTTTTATGTTTTTATGAAAATTTTCCAGAACTTTTAGATCCAGTTTGTCTCAGACTGGTGAAGCTCTGTCCATCTTTCCTTCTGAGAGACTCTGCTTCTCTGAAATGCTCCTTTTCTACCCGTCATGTCACTGACCTGCTGATATTTAACATGATTAGCGGTGAAATGATCTTCCAGATGTTACTTTTCCAGCCTTTTTCTGCTCCTGCTTCAACATTTAGGATTAAATGTCTCAGTTTCCTCATCTGACACAATGTTTATCTTCTACTGGGAATAAAATATGTCCAAATGAGTTTTATAAATCATGATCTTTTTATTTACATTCTACCGTCCTGACTTTTTGTTCATTAAAACGCTCTTGTATTTAATTGGATGTTTTACTAAAAGCAGAGATATCAGTCTGCATGATGTTTAAAATCCACCAGATGAAGTTTGTTCGTCATCAGCATCAGACGGAGGGAAAATAGCAGGATATGTGATGTTTGTCATTTTTCTGTAAAACAAGCCAAGTTCAAGTGCTGCTGGGAAATTTAGCCTCTCAGTTTCCTCTCTGAGGATGAATGAAAGGGAGGGAAAAGAATAAACAGTTGCTTTTCAGGAGGAGAGATGTCTAATTTAATTGTCTCCGTCCTGAGGTCACCTGTCAGTCTGGCGGCGCTGTGGTGTCGGAGCAGGTCTTAAACACATCATGTGGTGTTTACCTTCGTGGTTTAAAGCCCTCAGTGGAGGATCATCCATCAGCAGCCCCGCCGCAGTGTTGACTCTTTAAATCTTTGAGCCACATGAGACAGAAATGTGGCTTCAGGAAGATTCTGGGATATTTCAGTTTCCTCTGAAGGGAAATGGCTGCAATGAAAGGAGATGTTAGAGTTAAACCACACCGGCCTGCAGCTCAGCCTGAGCCGTCAGATGATGATCACAAGTGCATGATGGTGTCTGTAAACTGTGAGGACCCCTGTCCTTCTGCCTGATCACAAATAAAATGGTGATGTGATGAATGTGAAGCTGCAGCTGCTGCAGCAACCCGACTTTTACAGAGGCTTCAGGGAGGATTAATGGCTGACAGTGGGCAGTGAATGCAGCCGGAGGGGTTCACAGCTCCCACATTCAGTTTATTTGTGTTTTATTAAAGTCCCACACTGGTCAGAGTGTTGTATGAGCTCTCAGTGGTGCAGCTGCTCCGGTGTTTCACATGGTCACTGAACGCAGCACAGACATGGTGGAGGTTGTGTTAGTTGGGAATGTTGGCAGGTCTAGAGACCTGGGTCTGGTTTTAGAAACCAGAGGTGTGGTCCAGGTTCCACTGTTCAGATTCAGACGCAGCAATCTGATCTTCATCCTGGTCCTGGAGCTCTGACTCTGCTGTTTACCACCTTTAGGAGGTATTTTCTTCCTCTTCCTCAGGACACGCGTGTATGCGACTTAATAACATGCAGACACAACGTAAAACCGTCATTATCCCACTTTATTAACACGTGACATGATCTGATGGCTTCACTCCCATCTGTTTAATAACACAGTCACCGCTTGCTTCCTGCCAGTAAACCCAGACTGTAGAATGAAATGCACTTTCCAGTTCCTCCATCTTATCCATAACTTCCTCAGACTGGAAGATGAACGGCTCATTAACGGACTTGAGCAGAACTCAACAAGTTGTTGGAGAAGCATTTTGCTGGAATCAGGGGTTGCAGCAGGGAAACATCAAAAACCTGCAGGACACCGGCCCTTGAGGACTGTGATGGTCTAACATGTCTCTAGTCTCCAGCAGAGCTCGGAACCTCCTCCTTACAGTTTCTCCTCTGGACCCGTTTTAGGTGTTTTGGATGCTTTAGATGTTTCCCTGCTCCAACATCTGACTCTAATAAACGTTAACCAGTCTTTATTTCATCCTGGTGGGTTAAAGTAGGAAATCTGGATTAGGAACAACTATGAGAAAAATATCATTTTATTAGATCTGATTTTATTTTTATTGCTTTGCAAACCACAGGCCTGAACATTTGTGGTATTTTCTGATGTGGAAACGTTTCTACGGGTTGTAACTCCATCATGCTGCCTGTGGGGGCGGAGCCTAACTAATTCAGGCGATGAGTTGTACGTAAAGGTACGAAAAATGACAAATATGGCTGTTTAAGTCTGAAGAATTATTGTCTCTGGACTGGTATGGAATTATTAGCGGTTTTGGGAAGACGCTGAGAGGTTTTTGAACCCTGTGTGGAGGAGTTTGCATGTTTTTGTGTGAAATTTCCTTCATTTGTTGTTTGTTTTACAACCAAAAGCAAAACCAAATGCAGGAAGGAATGGGTGACATGAGAGTTTCAGGCCAGAGAAGAGAAGCAGACGTTTGACTTGGATGCAAATCAGATGGTTTCCATGTTCGAATGTTTAAACTGTTATCGTCTTGTTTCAGCAGAGAAAGTTCCTCTCTAATTGCTTACATCTGTGTGTCTGCTGTCTGTCCATGTGCTGCTGGTGGAAATGGGGAAGGTGGGAGATGGGGGTGGCTATAGCTTCCTGCCATTACATCATCATCATCATCACGGCTACATGTTTCCAGCATTCCTCACATGTTTCTACCTCTCACATGTTCATGTCACCGCTGCAGAGAATCGCCATCATGTCTTCTGGTTTCATCTTGTGTCGCGTGTCGGTGGAAACACGGATATGATGAAGATGTTTGCATCATGTTAGAGGTGGAAAACTTGTCCGAACAAGGGGCCGCACTATTTTCATGCCTGACTGCATTTCTCTTAATCCTTTTTGGACCTCGACAGCAGACTAAACACTTACCTCAGTCTGTTTTTGGTTTCAGATGCAGAACCCAAGTACCTGGTGGCGGTCCAGCCCATCCCAGCCAACGATGTGAAGAAACACTGCACAGGTACGTTGGTCCTTCCCTTTAAGCCACCGTGAGGTCTAGCAGGAAGTCTCAACCTACCTCCACGTGTCCTCACAGGTAAGGTGAACCTGGAGAAGCCGCTGCACCTGGTGATCGGTTCTGTCAGCCCAACGGCGGTGCTGCTGTCCTGGGGAAACCACCTGAAGATGCCGTATGAAGGGAACATCATGAATGAGTGTCTGGAGGACGGGTGAGAGAGCCTTGCATATGTCACACAGTCACCTTCAGACACACTCTGAGTCAGTCCAATCAGGATTATCAGGGATCTGAAACAGAGCTCCTCCTGCCTCTGTTTTCCTTCCCCGCCAGACGAGCTGGAGAAGTAATCGGAAAGCTTGACCCAGCCGTCGACTCCGGGCGTCTTGCTAAAAGCTAACGTCAGCTCCTTCTGCAGTGTTTGGCTGCTCCCTCGGCTTCTTTTGGAGTTCTGCTCTAAAAAACACAACTTGAGGGAGAGAAAGCAGAGATTTTTGGCGTGGCGGCCAGAATTAACATCGTCTAATGGGAGGCGTTGTTTCCACGGTGAGGTCATGGCGGTTGCAGACAGCCAGAGAAAAACCACACGTCCAGGAGACGCTGGCGTTGGATGTGTTTGTCGAATCTCGGCGTCTTGTTAACCCAACACCTTCGGAGTTGTAGTCAGTGAAATTTCAAGGGATGCGGACTTGAACCACAGAACATTTAGCAGCTTCATCATGTAGGAATGTGGCTCAGATTTGAAAGTTTACTTTACATCTTTCTGTAAAACCTCACAAGAAGCTCAAACACAAACGTTTTACTAGTGTTAAATCATATCATACAGACTGTAGATGTCCTTTCCATCCCGTAGCGAGTTCCCATCAGCTCTGCAGCTGAGAGGAGATTAAGGCTAAGTCTCAATTCTATCTTTTACCCCTTCCCCTAGCCCTAGCCCTCGCCCTATCCCTCGGCCCCCCTGTGGAGGGGTAAGTGTCAAGTGGTGAAAATGTTCCCCTAAGAAATGGGACACCACTACACCGTGACGACGTCATCAAGCTGCAGCACTCTAGCTGGTACGCAAACAGAGGCGACGAGTGATTAAGTTTGGTATTTTTCCTCTACAACAACATGCTGCATTAAAAGGTTTGACCACATGGGGAACTTTTTAATCTCCTGATATTCTAATTCTTAGAAAGCAGCTTAAACAGAAATGATCCAAATCAGAAACCACTTTGATTCTGTTTGTTTCAGTGCTGTTTAAACCAATTCTCTTGGTAAACACATCAGTTTTAAAATAAAGCTTATCTGGCTTAATTTCACTGGAAGATGTTGTCAACACATGTGTCTCATTTTTAAAACCATCAGTCTCTTTATTGACGATCAGGAATCTCCTTTGAAACATGATTTCATCTCAACGTAAAACTCCCAGAGATCCTGGATAGAGCCTTGAGGCACACCTTATGTAATTCCTTGCTGGATTAGTGAAACTGAACATCTCTCTGCTGTCAGGTCAACATCAGCACTAAGCATTGATAATGTCACAACTTCCGTTAACCTGGAAGAATGACTGGACAGTAAATTGTTCTGTCAGAAATCTTCATTCTCCCTCTGAAATTACTGTAAAAGAAAAACAAAACACTCAAAAGTAATGAAACCTTAGAGGATCTTTTTAGATTACAGTTTTCATTCATTCTCTATATTGCTTAATACAATTAAGTATCACGGGGAAGCTGGAGCCAATCCCAGCATCATTGGGCGAGAGGCAAGTACACCCTGGTAAGGTTGCCAGGCCATCGCAGACAGTATCATAATGGTAAACACAAATGTAAAAGGTCGAAAGAAGAAGCCCTGAAAAACCCTAAAAACAATTTGTGCTGTGTCTGGTTGGCTCCGTGGATTTATTTCTCCACCTTCCCGCTGGTAAAACCATGTTATCCATCATCCTTACAGGTTTTACACCATCCGCTACAGGGAGAGGAACAGGAATTGGATATATCAGACCTGCCCGACTAGCGACACTGTAATCGATAACCTGAAGCCCAACACCCCGTACGAGTTCGGTGTCCGCTCCAACAAGGACGACCGCAGTGGCATGTGGAGCAAACCTGTTATCCACAACACCAAATTGGGCAGTAAGAGCCTCTTATGTCCTCTTCCACTGCTGAGAATATCACGTTAAACATTAAACTGAATTTTGTTGTCAATACAAAAACATTAACAAAACTACAAATGACCTGATCTGATGTCCATCCGTTCTCGACTTCACAGATAAAAATGGTCAGAAAACGTACAGGAATCCTCACATAAATTCGATGGTACGTATGAATATCAACAGCTGTTGTGTTTACCTTGTTATATTTCTAACATCTCATGGAACTGCTGCTAATGCTGTAGGCAGTGCTTCTGCGGTTAGTGATTGGCTCTATTTAGTTATTTTGGCTTTTGACTCCTTTAAGGTTCATTTATGTTCCATTAGATAGGTAAACATGAACTTTTGTTTCAAATGTCCTCGTACTGTCATGCATCTTTTATGCTGCAATGGTTGTTAGGTCAGGTCATCCAGTAGTGGGCAGTGCTGAGTTCAGTTTACTTCCACATTTTGACACTACTTGGTAGCAGTAACATACTGCTAAAGTTCTTTACAACCATCCAAAAACAACAGAAGAAGAATAAAACCACAAAGTTCTTTGTTGTACTTAATTCTGCATTGTTTTCTTCTTCTGATGTGTTGTATTTGATGGTTTCTCCATTGGCTTCTTCCTGTTCCTTTTCTTCTTCTCTGGTTTGGTCCTTTCGGTGGTTGTGTGTCAGCTATACAACTCAACACTGCCCCCATGATTTCAGATAATATTCCTCTATTCCCTGCTTAGTGTGACTGATAGCTAAGCCCCTTCAAAACAGACCAACCGATGCAGCAATTGGATGCACTTGTGCTTAAATCTAGCTTCCCATCACTATGTCGCTATGTACTTGTACCACTACTGTCCCTGTCTCTGAGTCTGTCTCCCTTCCTGTTTTCACATAATGACTTAATTAAAGTATTTCCTCTCCTGTGACTGGAGGTATGAGGTACTAATCATAATAAAGTCCCGCTCTTCTTCAGATTCTTATGAACTGAGTCAAACCTATTTGTTGAAAAGAATCAGCTCTTAAAGCCTGAGTGGTATCCTGTAGGTACTGGATGGTTTCCTGCTGCAACACACCCAAATCAAATAAAATGAATCAAACCAAGGAAAAGAGGTCATGATGCAGACTCAGTCTAGTCCTAAGCTTGTAGTATTTCTGAACTGGTTGGAATGGTGGAAACCTTTTAACTGTCCACTGATAACTAGTCTGCAGGACACGCCATCCATGATTTCCGCAGAGCATTCCACATCTTCATCAGGGACATTTTAAATGAGCTTTGGTCCAGAGAAGATGGCAGTATTTCTGGATCCTGTTCAGTTATGATGGAGCTTTAACCTGCAGGGGTGGATTTCAGGGAGAATTGTGTTTACTGGCAGAAATTTCTGGAAGTCTTCCTGTAGACGATGGAAGATTCAGTCTTCAGTTTCACGTGAACCTTGTTCTGAAACTGATTCCGTTTGTATACTACACGTCAGCTTGCCCAGCTTTATTTCTGAGGGACTCTGCAACTAAGGTGCTCTATTTATGTCCAACTATTTTCCTGACATTATGACAAGTAACCTGATTAGCTGCAGCACGTTCCTCCAGGTGCTCCTTTACTTTTCCAAACTTTGTTTTCCATCTGAATCTTCTGGGACATGTTGCTGCCATCAGCATATTTTCCACAAAACAGAAATTTCTTGGTTTAACCATCTAATTTTAAATAAAATGTTGGGTTATGGGATTTGAATTGTACTTTTAATCTGACATCCTGCTTTGATTTTATTTATTTTCATGCTTTTCTGTTTTTTTGTTTGTTTTTCAGAAACCTACAGCATTCTTCCCTCCTCGCCCTGGTGAGATTTGTGATGTTTTTTGTTGTCACTGTAAAGAATTTGACAGAATAAAAATTAAGCAGAAAGTCTTTATCGGTGTTACTTTGCTCTGAAAACTGCCTTAACTGACTTTAGCCCACAAAGCAGCACATTTCCATCAGTCTTACAAAGGGAAAACGCTTTTGTGATTCAGACAGCTGTCATTGCTGAGTAAGAAGTGTTGACTTGTTTGCAGCTCTGCACAATGGCACGAGGACCAGAATCTCAACAGTGCTGAATAACCCTGGTTTCTCCGGATCACCGCGCACCTCCTTTGGTGATTATTTCTCCTTTGTTCCAAAATTTCTTCCCTTTTCCTCCCAGGGTTGCAGATGTTGTGTTGTACCTCAGAAACTTCCCAGCTCGGTTTGACTTATTTAAAGCAGCCTCCAACATGAACATGATTCATGTAATCCAACATGTTTCGGCCCTATACCTGCTCCATCGTATTTCTTCTTATTTCTTTTCGGGATTGGGAGCATTGGTGCTCCAACGATCCAAATGACCCTCTGTGTGCCAGTTTAGGAAAAGGAGACCATACCACTACAAAAAGAAGAGGGTTATTTTCTCTCTCTAAAATGAGGAAACTTCACCAGTCCAACCTGAGCTGTGGTTGCTTCTTTGGAACAGATCTAGTATTTTTTTCCACTCCTTCATACTTCTTCTTATAAAGGCAGTGTACTGTTTCCCACAGTGTCCCCCAACAGCCAGCAGGAAACTATCCCTCTGCCCGGCTCTGCCAAGCCCAAACTTCCCCACGGCTCGTTCGGTAACCAGACAGATGCTTGTTTATACTTTAACCATCAGCTTTATTCATCCATTCATTCAGGGGGCGGGGCCTGGGGCGTGCAGCTGCTGCAGCTGCTGTGATTGGTTGCATGTTAGCATGCACTGAGCCCAGTCAGAAAGTCTATGTTTGGATTTGACATCACCGGAGGTCACCAGTAAGTTGATGTGGTTCTGCTTGGCTCAACAGCAGCCATGGCTGGTTATTCAAGGTCATGTGACCACCATGATGCTTCAGCCTCCATCAGCCACCATTCTTCTTTTTCGTCTTCTTCTTTGATTCCACAGTTACTCTTTTCTTCTGTCTGTTCTGTCTTTCCACAACTTTGTTTCTGTTCTTGTCCTACAGACAAGAAAAGTCTGACAAACCTCATTGGAAATTAAAACATCATGACCACAGTTTCTCCAGACTTTGGAGTTGTGGGAATTTTTGGTGATGGTTATAACACTGTGTATGCTAGAAAGTCATCTCAATACAAGAATTTCTAATCTAACACCCAACGTATGCAAAACACTTGACACCATTAGACAGGTTAGGAACACAGCACATCAAGTCATTAAATCAGCATTTGTTGAATTATTTCTTTGTTGCAGCAAAGTTTCTTGGTAATTAATCTTATTCTGTTGGAAAGTCTTTTCTTTTCTCTTTTAAATTGAGCCATATTTGGAAGGAAAATGCATTTGTTAGATGAGCAGCAGTCCTGAGTGTGTGGGCTGTGCTCATGAATAACATGTCAAAACAAATTTAACACTAAGCAGCTTCTTCTGCTGTTCTGAGTATTTAGTTCCCCAGTTGATACTAATCAGTTGCCTGGCTGGCAGCTCTTGTGATCACAGGCTCTGCTCCAAGCATGTCAGGTTTGAACGATCTGTCATGTAGCATTGAACCTGGTTTGAGCCCTGGATACCATCTCTAAACTGAAGTTTTATATAACGGGAGATCTCAAGGACATGTTGCAAAATAAGTGTGCAAAGAAGACGACACCTTTATCTCCCTGTCAGCACTTAGGAGTCACAGACAGTTTTCTACAGACTAGCAAGGCTTACAGAACAATATGGGCTGTGGGTGTCTCCTCGGACAATGCAGAACAGATGGCACACAGCCAGTGTCTGGTCTCATAGGGCTGCCAAAAAACTTGTATGACTGCCCTCACCATCAGGCCTGTTCACGCTTGTGTAAGCAACGTAAACTAGAAGCTGAAAATGTGTAGGAACTAGTTCTATTCAGCGAGGAGGCCAGATTTTGCATAAAGGAATGTGAGAAGACCCTATGTTTACTATTGAACCAATGGGATAACAGCCTTTGGTTAAGGCAGTGTGATGGTGCCAATATACGTTCAGTGTGTCCAAAGAATAATGCCAAACAAAAATCATCCCAGTCCACATCCTCAGCTCTGCTGCTTATCCCGCAAACTTTCCATACAAGCGTGGCTCAGTTTTAAAAGAAAATAAAGAGACTTTCCAATGGTGTAACATTAATTACCAAGACATTTTGTTGCAACAAAGATATGATGGACCAAACACTCATTTCTTTTCTTTTCAAATACTTAAAACAGCTAATAAGAGCATAGAGTTCTTACCAATGGTGGGTCATGTGAACTTTCTGGTTGATGAAAAATCAGATGAGTTTCAGAGTTCTGGACCATCTGTAGGAGAACAAGAAGGAATTTAAATAGGCTGAATTTCCACCATTAGTCTGATTCACTTTCCTTTCATCATAATTGTAGGGCATTTTTTGTAAATTTTGCTTCCTCCATTTGGATTTAAATCAGATGTTAAGTAACCAAACAAAAGAGCCACAAGACCAATCCTTGAGACCTATTATCTTTCAACTTTTAGATGCAACCCTTCTCTAGCATACCTGAATCAAATGATTGGCTCTTCACCAGACCTCTGCAGAGCTGAATGACATGCAGATGAGAGAACTCATTTGACTTGGGTGTGTTGGAGGAAGAATGCTTCTAAAAGTTGCAAGATGGTAGATCTCGACAGCTAAACTTGGGAACGTGTCATTCATAATTATAAAATATGTTAAGAGCCCAGTTTTAAAGTGAAACTTTTGCCTTTAAGCTGCTTAAATTTCGGTAATGAAGATGACATTTCACTCAACATTCATCTCTTACTTGTCCTCTCATTCCTCTGTCCATCTGCCATCATGCGAGCTAGCTGCATCATCCTTCCATCAGACTGCATGACAAGACTGCATGCTGACCAGTTCAGACGCAGACGTGGTTGGACTTTCCCACCCTGGGGAAGACAACACAAGTCGTTCTGCAAAATCCTCATTAAGAAAATTGATTTCCAAACTTTCTGTTTTTCTATGAGGTACATGATCACTGGGACCAAACTTCCCAACTCCAAAAAAAAAAAAAAAAACTAACAAAAAAAACCAACAATAAAATGTTAGAATGAATCACAAGAATTGGCTTCTTGACTAAATGTGATCAGAGTCCCATAATCATAGTACCTCTCTCCTTTCTGCCCCAGAAAAAGGAAACAGTGTTAGAAACAACAGCACCCGCCTGACGGACACTCTGACTCCGGCTCTCCCCCAACTTCTGCCCACCGCTGCCCCTCGCGCCAACATATCCACCTCCCCTCTCTCTAAATTTCCCTCCGGCAGTGAACCACGTCATGGGCAGACTACTAAGGCGCCCACTATTGCACCTGAGAAGCCTCATAACCATGCGGGTAATTTCCATTTCCAACTTCTCAGTTTCTCTGCTCTAACAGGAGTTTCTGAGTCCATCTTTCAATATGTCTGCCTCATGTTCTCAAAGCCAGAACAGACCTGATAAATGTAATTGTCTCTAGTTTTAATTTAACAGGATATGGACCATCTCTGTATCTTAAACATGTCTGGCTTTTGCAGTGTTCAACCATTTTTTTCCCATACAGCTGTCGTCAAATCGCAAGACGGCTCATCGTTGCTGAGATCAGCTTTGGCCAATGAGAGGGCCAAAACTAACACCTGGGGTAATAATGACCTCACAGCCTTGTTTCTGTGCCTGTTGATCAGAGGTGGCCTTGCTCTGTCTGTCTGCTCTTTCTGTCCAGCTTCCAGGCAGCTTTCAGTGAATCTTTTTGTCCACAGGTCTGGCTGCTCGCTCCAAGAGCTGCACATCTCATCCAGCGTCTGCATGTACCGTGCAATCTTCCAGTCATGGCTGCATTGCTGCGAATCAGCAGCAGCTTCAGTGACTGTGGTTTTTCTCAAGATTGTGAGCGCTTAAATACCCATCATGATCCCATCATTATGTGTTTATTCCATGAATTAAACATCATCAGACTCAATGGTCCATCACTAACGTCGCTGCTCGGGGCTGCTGCTCGCTTGTCTGCCAGTGTAGATAAAGAGCACATCAGACTATAACACAGGCCCTGCAACTGTTTTTGATCTTTTAGGTCAAGGCAGCAAAAGAATTCTGAGCCCATTGCTGCCCTTGCAGCCCTACGGCCAAGGAGCTTCCATGGCGGTCGGATCCATGAGGCCTGCATCAAGAAACCCTCTCTTTCCCTCTAACGGCTTCAGACAGCCCCACCCTTCCTCTAGATCCTCCCCAACCTCAGGGATTCTTGGGGGTAAACCTCCTCCAAACTCTGATTTTCATTTTGGTTCCTCTGATGGAGAATTCAAGGCACTTCAGCCTTTTCAGAGGAAATTGTGCTTGGAGAGAATAGATAACAGTTTAAGCACAGCTGAAAACATGGCTTCATGGTTGGGTCGCATCAGCCGGTAGGAAACTAGAGGAATCCTGAAGTATTGTGACTCACATCTGAACATGTCACAGTTTTTTCTTTTGCGCAATTTTGTGTTGTCAAACTTTCTGTTGTTGAACTGTTGGCTGTTAAATGAACCTGTGAGCTGAACAACCAAACAAGTCTGCCAAAACTGTCATGGTTTAATTGAATTTTTAGAACTTCAGCATGTTGGGGGCATATTTGTACATGTTCTAACTAATTCATGGCAGAACAGAGTAAATTGGTTTGGAACCTCCAATGTCTCTACAGTTCTAAGGACTGTCTATAAAAGATAGATACATCCAAACCAACGTGACTTATTGTGATTTGGGCTCTCCTACCAGACAGGAAATGCAACAGATGGATCTAACAGAGAATCAAAGTAGAAAAATTATTTGTTTCAAGTCTCCCCCTATAGTTTTCCACATATAAATCAACAATCCAGAAATTACCTTCAATTGTGATATAATTTAACATTCACAACTCAAAAACCCCATCCCGTCCCATGCTCCTTTACTCCTTACACTTCTGATGTATCACCCAACACAGTTGTTTACAGTTATGTACATTAGCCATATTCACATTAGTGCCTGAGGTCTTATTATGTTCTACACAACAAACAGAGAGCTACCATTGGAAAACACAAGGGTAGTGTTGTGTGATATTGCTGGCATGTGGCCTTCAAAAGAAGAAGCTGCAATGTGTTTAAAGGCCACGAAGACTCACGTCTGCATTCTGTCTATGCTAATCTCCACAACAGTTGCCATGTTTGCTATTGACTGAAACTGGTTTCATCACTCAGAAGTAAGCTCTGAATGCCGCACGGCCCTAGATGTATTGCTGGACAACCAATGTAAATTATGTTATGAGGGCTGTGACATTTTACAACATTCAACATTTCTTATTTACATAGGAAAAGGGAGCATAAATGAGGCTGTATTCTGAGACAAATCACTTCCATGAATAATACCTCTTCAACAGATGACTTGGTTTTCTGCCCCTCGGCATACTACAATGCCTTTGGATGTGATTGGAATAATCAAACAACCATTCAGAGTATTAAAAGTGTGAGGATGCGTGAGAAGCATCAGCTAAAGTCCCAGAATATGTCTCTGATGGCAGCTGAAAGTCCTTGGTTTTCAAAATTCTGACCATGCATGACATATAGTTTGTCTCAAATCTAACAAAACTTTCCCAGATACCTGAGAAAACTGCGATCACGCATTACCGACTAGATCTGACTAAATGAAAATCTGGTTGCATCGCCGTGTAGAAGTTAACGCGCACTACTTCATGCTATCACAACTATGAACTCCATTTCAGGTTGCTATGGTTACATGCAGCTTGATTGGATTAGAATCAACAATGTCATTTTTCCCCTTCACATGCAGTTCCTGTCATGACCACTAGAGGTAGTAGATTCTTTAAAGGTAATGATTGCACATTGATACACAAAGTTTGCACATTTTAATGAGGACACAACCCTGTAGCTGAGGTTTATGAGCTTCATTACGATTATTAAGATAGGAATGCTTTCCTATCAGGTTGTGGTCTGTTATTGGGCATTTGCTGGGACTGAACGACAAAAAAACTGTAAACGTTCTGCTTTGGTTCAGATCAAAAAATCAACTGAAGGTGACAGGAAAAGGCCTTGTTTGGTTCTTCTTGTGTCAGGTTCAGTTTCCAGAAACAGCTTCCTTTTACGTCATAACACTCATTTTTCTCCCAACAGTAAACGGACAGCCACACCGGGGCATTTCCCTGCCCAAACCGGCTTTATGGTCCAGACCTCGACTGGGTAAAAACAGACCTTGTTTGTCCTTCTGTGTACCATCATTAACCCTTCAGTCGCTTTCGCAGCATCTTCATCTCCACTGCAGCTCCTGTTGGTGTTCTTGTCCACATTCATTGTGTTTATTAATACTTTTTATGTTCATCCTCTCATCCTACCATCACATCTATCTATCCATCTGTCCATCCAGCCATCAATTCATCCTTTCATTCATTCATTGTTTCCTTTGTCTACATTGTCTTGTTGTGTTACTGTCTCAAGGGGAGCTTTTGCAGAGCATCAGCAGTGCTTCTTTCTTTAATCAAGCGGCTGGTGGAGCTTGATTATTTGAGTTATTAGTCCATTAACAACAGTAACTGGGATCAGCCTGTGCTTCATGTGCTGATGGTGGTGGATATCTTGCTGTCTGGTTTCAGTTTGTACTTTGCCAGGCTCTGTGAGGTCTGCACGGATAAAGAATGTTTTCTCCAAAACTGTCAAACACTGTGGTATGTCTTCACCATGAGGGTGTGGATACAAATGTCAGCTGAGGTTTCAGTCCATCCAGGCTTCAACAAGGTTACAGCCTCTGCCCTCTTGTCTTAATTTTATCCCTTTTACGTCTCCATGGCCTATAAAATGTCTGTCAACATGTTTATATGTCAAGAAACATCCTATGACCCCTCCAAAGAACTAATGTAAATGATAATGATGGTAATCATGCTGTATTAGAAAGAATAAGGTTGGTTTGAGATATAAATAAGAGAATTTTCCAGTTAATCACTGATGACCTGTGGCCAAATTTAGTACCATTAGTTTTAACAAACAACAATTGCGATCTGCAGGTGTTTCCATTGAACAGTGTTTAGCACATTAGCCTCAGTTCTCGTAAAATTTCATTTGGGTGATGAGATTTTGCAAGAATTGTGGCTTATGCAAGGTAGCCGTAGCACTATTTTGGGGTTTTCTAGTTGCTGCAGAGAATTTGCCATGGCCTTTTGAAGCTTTTCTCCCTCATATTTTTTTAGTAACTCTGAAAGTCGCTGTTGTTTGTTTCACACCTTGCAATCTTTACCGGAAATGTTCTGGTCACGATCTCCCACGTCACGTCCGGGGACTCGTAAATGTGAAAAAAGTGTTTCCATTACACTTTTGCGATATATTTCTATATTGAAACATCTGAAAAAACACCTAATGGGAGCATAAAAACGTTTTAGCAATATTTCAGTCTTTTTTTTTTTTAATGTAGGTGTTCTCATTTGAATTTTTTATCACAATATTTAGTTTTTGCACATTTCCAGGTATGGCCTATTTCATTCAATAACGTTGCTTGGTGTAGTATTACAGTTTTGACACTTCGGGAGTTAATTCTATGCTGGAAAACCATGTCTCACCCTGTGCAATATTTTATGCACCAGTTAACAGCAGATCATGCTGTGCAAACATGCCTAAATTAAGGTAGTGTGGTCTGTGTTCTTTGATTACTTTAGATGGTGAATTATTTTACATTTATGCACGTTAGTAAAGCCCAGCGTGCACAGTACATTTGTTACAATTCAGTTGTTTAAAGTTGGGGTTATACCTTGAGGGCCCCATGCAAACTGAAAACCTGCTTTGCTCTGGCTGTGTACATTGTTGAGCCCTCCTGAGAATCTACCAACCCACACTACAGCATGGACCCCCATCAATTTACATGAACCCTATAGCAGGATCTGAGCTGTATATGTTTGTGTTGAGCCAGAATCAGAAGTAGATCCACGTGCTGAAAGATGAAAAATTAAATCCTGCATGCAGATTTGTAGCAGTCATGCTCAGTGTTTTGTGTTTCTTTGTCTTTCTGAGAGTTAACATCTGGAAACAGTCATTTCTGGATATTTTCACAGCAGCCTCTGGAGTCTGTGTTAAAAATGTAAAGCATTGGGAAGCTTGAAGAGCTCAAGAGTCCCTGTCAGGCTTCATTGTTGCGATGAAAACAAAGATGAGACCAGTTTTAATGGCATTGCCTCTCCGGCAGCAGTCCACAACTCACTGCTGGAGAGCAAGTCCAAACTTCCCGACGTAATTGGCCATTTGAGGCTGATTATAGAGGAACGGCTTCATGGTTGGTAACAATATGAATATCCAACCTGTGCCAAGTGCTTCAGCTGCATGGTTTGGTGGTGTATGCATCCTCTAATGAATCTTTGAAGGAACCAGGAAGGGAAATACTGGCTGCCAGCTTGAAAGCTTTGGCCCAAGTCTTCAGCACAGCCAGTGGAAAATACTTTCTTCTCGGAAAGAATGAGCTCCCCCGATTGTTAGCTTACTTTAGAGAACCTCAGTGTGCAGATCTTTGCGCTTTTTC
This sequence comes from Telmatherina bonti, assembly GCF_933228915.1. NCBI lineage: Eukaryota > Metazoa > Chordata > Actinopteri > Atheriniformes > Telmatherinidae > Telmatherina > Telmatherina bonti. The sequence continues at coordinate 19,253,028 of NC_136633.1, read as the reverse complement.
CCGCCACATAAACTGAAGGAAGAGGCTGCTTCTGATTAGCTTGTGATGAAACTGAAGTCTGGATTGGACCGTTTGGTGTCAGTCTGATTTTCCTGAGCAAGGTTCAAATGCTTCAGCCTGGGCTTCTTGCTTGAATGTGAGCACAATAAGCTGCAGACATGTCGGCGTGTTTGGGATCGCCTCGTACGAACCCGAGCGGCATGGTGTGCATCTAGCAATTTTTATTAGAATATGGAAACAGCTTTTTTTTTCTTTTTCTTTTTTATTTTAGGACTGTTTGTGTGTTAAAATATGAATTCATACCAATATTTATTTGAATCAATCCTGTTCAGTACACAGTTTTAGTTTATGCCTCCAGGTTTTTGTTTACAAGACTTCTAATTTAATCCAAGAAAGCATGAGAGTTCTCAGAAGTGGGAATAAGTCAAGCAAACTGAATATTTTGATTGACTGTCATATTTACATTAAACTGATTGAAAGGAATGAAACTCTGTTGTTTCAAGTTTCCAGCTAAAATGTTGCAGGACTCCATCATCTTTCATGTTTCTGCTTTTGCATTTATTCCATTTAGTTCTGGAACCAATTCAATTCCCTGATTGTGAAGAATTTGGCTTCATCTTAACTGGAGGAGGAGGAGGAGGAGGAGGAGGAGGAGGAGGAGAGGGGGGTTTAATTCGCTGCAGATTCTGGAATTTAGCATGAAAAACACATGAGACCTTGTGGAATTACACAAGATTGTTTATGTTTTCAGGTTCATTTGGCATTTGGAAATAAGTTAGAAGTTCTACCCTGGGATAAAAAAGGAAGATTTTCCAGGAGATTAAGAAGCACCTGGGTAGAAACCAGATCCAAAGTGGCTGTTCAGGTGCAGCTTACTGCCTTGTTGAGACGGGGGGCTAAAATCCCACCTGACTCTGATTACAGCAGACATTTCTACCATGTTCCACATCAAAAAAAAAAAAAAAAAAAAAAGCGTTTCATACTGTTTCCATTAAACAGCCCTTTTCATAATGCTATATTCTAGTTTAATGTCTGTTGTCTTGTTGATCAGGATCTCCTGCCCGTCCATCCATCAACAAGAAGCCGAACCAGGTGGGAAAACCTGGAGAAACAGGTGAGAAGTCAGCAGAGAAATGGTCGATGAGAAATGGTCATTTTTGTGAATAATGTTTAAAGTTTAGGCTTTTTTTCAGATAAGGTGAACACCTTCAAACAAAATGACAAACTGCAGATCCTGAAAGACAAAATCCAGACAGTGACCGCCAAGCCAACCAAACAGGAGAGGAGAAAGACCACGACCGCTGCTCCAACCACTCCCGGTACCAGAATTCCTCCTACTCTTGTTATTATTAAACTGGAGATGGAAAATCTGGCTGCATTCAAGGATTTGTCTCTGCTAATAGAACTTGAACTTAATTTAGCTAAAATGAATGGTTTGTACATTGGCAAGCGAATATTAATTCTATTCTACTCTACAGTCATTTACCAGATGCTTTTATCCAAAGCGACTTACATATCTTTTATTATTTTATGCATTTTTCATCATAAATATGTAAATAGTATAAGTTATAAAAAGGGTCTGTTGGCTGCATGGTGCATGGCCAATCAAAGTAAAGCCCACCCCTTCTAAAGATTTGGCTCCTGTTGTGAGTTAGTTCTTCTCACACACAACAAAGATTCATCTCTTTGAGTCGGCTCATTGGTGAATGACACGTTGCTTGATGCCACAGTAACCCCATTTGCAGCTGAGGAGGATTTTCATGATTCCCACCAACTTATTTATTTTGTGGATTTTGTTTTTTTTGTCATTTTATGAGATCAGCGTTTTCTTTCAACTTTCAGCAACTCGACAGGAGTCCTGGGAAGAGTCGGACCTATTCAAGTCACACCCGACCTCTGACATCGACGCCATGGGGAAGAAACGTTACATCGGTAAGCTGCAATGGCCATTTTCACCCGATTATTAGCTGTGCAATGTTTAATGTGATGTTGACCAATGGACACCCATCTCTGCTCACAGCACCTCATGTCATCTACCAAACGGGCAAGAAGCCGGATGAGCCATGCTCCATTACTTCCTCCCTTAACTACTTCCCCAAAGATGATCCCGAAGAGACAAACGTGACGTCTGTCCCCAAGAATGCTCCGTCCAACCTCACCGTAGTGACAGTGGAGGGATGTCCATCCTTCATCATCCTGGACTGGCAGAAAACTGATAATGACACCACCGGTATAAAGATGCTGTGTTGTAACAATGTCCCATGACACATTTTCAGCAGCGCTGTCTCATGATCTGTCATCTTCTCCTCAGAGTACGAAGTCATTTCCACGGCTAAAAGCCCTGATGGAGAACAGGTTTCCATCCTGACCACCAACCAGACTCACACCGCTGTGGAGAACCTGATTCCTGAGAGCAGGTGAGACCAGCTGACTGTATGTTGGATCAAAAGGGCGTAAAGAGACAGAAAAGTCCCCGCCTTTATCTGTTCAGAACCATCAGATCTGCTGTTTTGAAGGGATTCACTCTGCTTTACTTTACTGTCCAATGCCTGGTTTTCCAAACCTTCGTGTCCCTGTTCATCATTCACCTCTGCATCAGTACGGTCCTACACAGGAAGTCCTCCATGGACACAGCTGGTCCACTAAACTGTCCCACCTGGATGAATTTTCTCATCTTTGGAATGTAGAACCAGACATCAGCTTTTCCCAAACGGCATCTGAAATGTGGACTTGTCTGTCTGAAAGACGTGTCCATTGTCTTTCTGTCCATCTGAGATGATCTGGTGTCCAGAGAATTCATGAGTATTCTTTCTTGTGTGTCCTCTAGTTTCAGGTTGTGATTCTGCATCCAGAGGTGGACTTTGTTGCGCGAAAATGGTTCTCTTGGTTCTCCTGAGTCCACATGTCTGTACTGATCATGGTGTTTTGATGGTTTCTCCTGTAGCGCTGCTGAGGGCTGGCAGATCCCGATCATCCAACATTTGTCCTTTCTACTCTGAGATTTCTCCAGACTTTCTTGATCGTTCCAAACATTCAGCTCTGTAGATGCTGAAAGACAGAAGTTCTTCATATCACATCAGTCATTGATATTTGTTGAACTTCTTGATGATTCTCTGATGGACATATTTTGGTGACTTATGACCCATCAACGCTCGAAAAGACTAAATCCTTGCTAAAGGCTCCTTTCATGCCAGTCACCAGTTAATCTGCATGTTGAAGAATCCTCCAGTAACATGTTCTCTGTCTTTAATTGACTTTATCTGTAAAAATGATGCTTCTAAATGAAATATCTTTCTGTTTCCCACAGATATGAATTCACAGTGAAGCCAAAGAATGAACATGGTGCAGGTCCTCCTAGCGAACCAGTTTCCTTCAACACAGAGTCTGGTATGGTAACATTTTACTTCTGTCCTCCTGGTCCACATCCTCTCTGTGGCTTTCAGACCATCAGCCAACAGCTCAGGAACTGTAAAATTTCCAGCTGTGCTTTCACCATATTACAATATAAAACCAAATCACCCGCTTAGATGAAGGAACTGATGGATGCAAGAACATCATTTATGTGATTGTTTTTGCTGATTCAGTTTTACTCTTTGCAGACTGTAAAACTGAATTAGTTACAGTTTGTTAGATTACAGATGCGACATTGTTCCTTATAAGATGGTTAGTTTATTTGTTATATGGTTAGAGCTTCAAACCAATGCAGTTAACACAGTGTTTTTTCACATAAAAATCTGTTAAACCTGCTGTTTCTCTTTCTGCAGCTGACCCTCGAGTGAGCGAGAATGTTTCAGGTAAATAAAACCTCACTGTTTCCATTTGAAGCATCATCACGAAGCAGAAGTTACAACTTTTTCTCTGTCCAGGAAAAGACGCCATCTGGACTCAGTTCCCTTTCAAGACAGACTCATACTCTGACTGCCACGGCAAGCAGTACGTGAAGAGGACCTGGTACCGCAAGTTTGTGGGTGTCCAGCTGTGCAACTCACTCAGGTACAAGATCTACCTGAGCGACTCGCTCAACGGTGAGTTCAGACAGCAGATCAATGGCCTGGATTCACAGCAATGTCGGTTCTGCTGCTCAGTTTTCTCCTTTTATTTCTACCCTGCAGGTAAATTCCACAATATTGGAGATCAAAGCGGCTTCGGAGAGGACCACTGTCAATTTGTGGATTCATTCCTTGATGGGCGAACGGGCCGGCAGCTCAGAGCCGACCAGCTTCCCTCCAGAACTGGTAAACACTCCCACACCTCCTTATGGTGTTATTATTCAGCTCTAGGATAAGAAACAGGAAGTTATTAATAATTGTGATCATCTCTAATAACTTACCTCATCCCAATATGCCGATTAACTGTGAAGTCTCCGATCTGGTCCAGGTTTCTTCAGAGCCCTTCGTCAGGAGCCCGTCCACTTTGGTCAGATTGGAGGACATTCCCACGTCAACTATGTCTCCTGGTATGAGTGTGGAACACCCATCCCCGGCAAATGGTAGACACAGCCTCTCAGCTGCTTTCGTAAAAACCCAAGAAGGGAAGGGTTGCCTCGGCTGGGATGGCGACGGCAGCAAGGGGTAGGGGTTAAAACCAGCTGGACCCCAACACCCCTCCACTTTATCGTGTTACCCAGTGCTGTAAAAACATATAGAGGACATACTCATCAGGGAAGCATATGGAGAGAGTGTTTTCAGATATAACAAACATGCCTCATCGCTACTATTTATCAAGCAACAAGGCTGCAGTGATGTTAGAACAGGACATTTGCTCAAAGTCATGTTAAATAAATTTTATTTTGTGTAAAATGATGGGAAGCTGGCTCCCTAGATTACTATTTTCATAACTTGTGAGATGTTATTTATCAATAGGTCTTTGATTACATTGCTTCATGAGGGCCACAGGCGAGACATCACAGGGTTTTTTTTGTAGGGGTGGGATTTGGTTTTCTTTTTAGGTATTTTTCTCTTCGTGCACCTCGATGTTGATGTTAAAAATACTGAAAATACGTAAATACAGCAAATCTGTGTTGGAAATGTTGGCTGACGTTTTCACATCAGGATCTTCTTCAACCTAACGTTGCGGATTAATCAGCAGATTATTTTCATTCATTTGTAAATATGTCATGTAACATTTATTTTTAAGAAAACAAAAGTGTCAAAAAAGGCTCATCGATTTTCCTAATCCATTAACGGATGAGTCGATGCAGCTTTACTATATAACATGCAGGAGTGTTTTGGTGCTTAAATCTGTGTTTTTAGGGATGTTTTTGCCCAAACTCAATAGTTACAGGACGACACATCAGATGTGTTGCTCCAATGCCAAGCTTCAGTGGAAGCTCCTATACACTTGCAATTTGCACAGCAGAAATGTATTTATATGTATATGTACGTTTGTTTTCAGTGGATTTTTACAGATGCATTTCTCTCACCACAGCTTCAAATCTGTATACACAATCTTCCTCTTCTGCTAATTTGTTTTGCTTCATGCTAAATCAGGATGGGATGCTAACAATGCAGCCTGCTAGCAAGGCATTAATAGCATTTTTTTATATGTCTATAAACATTTACAACAAAATGATATTGGATGACTTTTACAACTTAAGAGTAGAGGCTTCCAGAAGTTAACAATTCATAATAAAACTGACTCCTAAAGAGACAGGAACTGAAACGGCTTGTTTTTCAGGCTAATGTTCGATAAATAAGATGTCCTCAGTTTAAAATAACTAGTCTGAATTAGCACCGAAACGGCCTCTCTTCTTTATAAGAGCTTTACTTTTCCACCAAGCTAAAAGAAACGCAGTCCAGTAGTTCGAGCTCAATCATCTTGGAGGAAATGACGCAGGTATGACTCAGCTAAATTACAGTTCCTAGCTAACACGCTAATGCTTTCCAACACATCTCATATAATGCTTGCGGCTGCTGTTAATTTCCTGTCCTGTAAAAACTGTACTGTGGAGGGCGATGGAGTATGCTTTGAAGCGGTGCGTCGTGGTTTAATAATAAAGTGATGCAAGGTGTTTTCTCATGCCTCTATATGTTGTAGCACAGTCCTGCTGGAACGCTGCTTCCTGACCATAAAACAGTGTACTGTGTCTTTAAATTTCGGCTGCAGCCTTGACTGTACTCATGTATAGAGCCTTTATTATACAGCAGGGAGCATTTAAAATACAGAGGAGTGCTTTGTATGAAAATGAGAATGTATTGCTGGTGATGATTTTCTACATATGTTTGTTTCTGTCTTGATTTTTCAACAATAAAGAAGTTTTGATTCCTTTTTTAAAAAGAAATGTGTCTTTATTTGACCTTCTCTTTGCAAAGACTTCATCATTTTGCAGTATAAACACATTTGTGGTTGAACTGGAAGAATAAAAAGGGCTGCAGATATTTTCCAGAGCTTTTCTGACAGGTTTAATTTAATATATCAAAGGAGAACTGTAACCGTAATCATAGTTTCCATTGTGAAATATCTTTAGCAGTCCTCTTGAGAGAAAGCAGATTTATGAAAACAAGTCACTGAGTTCTAGTAAAAGAAGCCTACAACAGGTAACCTTACAGGCATAAACCACCTGATCCAAACATGCTCATTCATGTATGAAGCCAACAATGATGAGGAGCAACTCAGTCGTAAAACAGAATTATCCCTCTGAGAGCTCTGAACATGCACAGAGCAATGAACTGAGAAGAAATCTGATGCTTTTAATACTCTGTGAAAAGTAAGTAAACAGGGCTTGCCAAGGGAAAAGAAAGTCAAACAAAAAAGCAAAAATACTTTCAGACAACAAGTAGAAATTCTCTTTTTGGTTCTGATCGGATGTTTGTGAGCTTCACTGACAAAGTATCGTCCGGTTTTCATTAGTGTTCAACATTAGCAAGATATTTCTCAGCAAAGTGCCTCACAAGTGCAATCACTTAAGCTGTCATCATGTAAATCCGATATCCAACATGGTTCTTCATTCCTGCTGCCGGGTCAGATGAGTAACTTTCATCAATCACATGACTCAGTGGGGTTCACCAACAAGCTGATTCTTTTTACTGAATGAAAAGAGAGAATCCATTCAGCCAATCACATTCAAGCACACACCAAGATCATACCATTATGTGAAAAAAGTAGCATTTTTTGTGTTTTTGGTGAACATCTAAAACTTTAGAGAATATTTTTCTAGTGACAAAGTGGTAACATCTGTTACTAAACCTGTGCAAAATGCAATAAACAGAGAAGAAATTAGAATTTTCTGTTTTTCTCTTATTAGACAGGAGACAACACCAGATCACATGCTTATAGATGCCATTGATCACTTTCAAAAACTAAATAATTTCTAAACACCATTTGTTCCAAATTTCACTTTTAGTCTAAATTTATTCAACTTTCTGGTCTGAAGTCTGAAGGCCAGAATCCATTTATTTTGAAATAACGTTTTCCAGAACCTTAATGAAAGCTAATTTAGCATCCATATTGAGCCTGTCTCTTCTCTGAGACCTCTTTAGCCTGCAAAAGTCATGAGATGTCAACTGTTGTCTTCTGTCCTGTTCTATCTCTTTGATCTCCTCCCTTAATATGTCCTCTTGCATTTCTTTGATGAAGCAGCCATAATGCACAAAAAGGCCAATGTGTTGAAATACAGTAGCTAGGTTATGTGATATGGTCAAAGTGAGGCCAAGTAATAGGTTACATTTACTTGAGTAAGTTTTTGAAAGAAAAAAAGTCCTTCTAAGTAGGTTTGCTAACTTTTTACTTTTACTTGAGTAGATTTCTGTTACCACTGGGGGTTTCTAGGTTGATACTGGGTGGTGAACCTTGATCTCTGTTGCATTTCCACAAAATTTTTCTTCTTGAGGTATCTTTATCTGATGTGTCTTGATGTATCTGCCAAAAGCAAATCGATGCAACTGATCTAGAAAGTGGACCAGAAAATTTCCAAGACTTGGGCAAATATGAACAGAATATGTAGCTTACAGAGATTAAGAGCCTTCATCAGGTAAGTGTTTGACTTTTGTAGTGCTTCACTTTTAACATCCTTCTTCTGCAGCATTTGCAGAGAGAAGCTGCAGCAGGTGCAATCAAGTTAGATAGGATCAGGAAAAGGCTGTTCCAGGCCAGGCTCCAGGAAGGGAAAATAGCTCAGCTGGAGTTTGGTTGGTATTATAAAGCGAGCAGGTCAAGCTGGAAAACAAGTTGGAAACAAAGCTTGACCACATGTGAAGGCCATGTGATCTATTTACGAGCCTCGATGATGTTTACTGTGATGCTGGTCTGGTGATGGATGAACATGTGTGATGGATTCACCCCAAGAGAGAAGCTTCAGCCATGTCTCCTGTAGAGAAGAATTAAATCATCCAGAGATTCGTGAAGCTGTAAATGAAGTTTGCTACTTTATGAAACAGATAGAAAACGATGAGTAAAATCTTCCAGCACTGGGAATGTTGGGCCTGTTTTTTATGCCAAAATCTGACTTTAAAATGTCGTGAAGATCCAGCAGGAAGTTAGATTCAAGAGCTGGACAATGTCTTCTGCAGCAGGTTGCTTTCACCTCCCGATGTGGTTGAAATCTACAAAAAATCTGATGATTTTATATTTGTCCTCATCAGCCTCTCCAGACCACTTCTTCAGTGTTTCCTGATTCCAGGTTCCTGACATCAACTCTATGTGCAGAGTGGATCATCTATCCTCATATTACCCACACACTCCCAGAGTCCCAGCTTCGACCACATCCTGACTTAGAAACACCAGCAGCGATGTGATGGATTACATCATTTTCCAGCTCTGAAACCACAGGGTGTCTCCGTGGCAACCAGGGGCAGTGTTTTAGCCGGGAGGGAAACACTGACAGGTTCTTGACTCTGTGAGCAGGATAACCAGGATAAGCACAGCACAGCCAGCTCTGCTGTAATTTCAGCCTGCAGGAGAAATGCACCATTATGTAACAAAGCAGCTTTCCCACTGGGAACCAGACCGCTCCAGTTATGAGAAATGGGACAACTGGTTGGTGAGGTAATGACCAGCCATCAGCTGGCAGGGAGACAAAGCATTTAGGTCCTCATCAAATTCAATGAAGACGTTTTGGTAAATGGAAATATTTCCACGTCTCTGTTACAGTATTGATCCAGATTTCCAGCTTGGATCAATGTTAACAACTCATTGATTATTAAATCAAGTCATCTATGATTCCAGTTCCAAAGAAGGTTGTTACGCTGTGAAAAATGTCAATGAAAACAGAATTTGATTATTTCCAACACATATTTTCTTCCCAGTAGAAGATAAAAACAAAAAAAAAACCTTCAGACGATGAAACTGAAACATTTTATTATCTGATGGAAACTATTAATCTGATACAGCAACACATCAATAAACAACTGGAACAGGAGCAACAAACATCTGGAGGATCATTAAACAACTAATCAGGTGTCCTGGCAACAGGTCAATAACAAGGTTGGGTGTTACAGAGGCTTTTCAGAGAGGCAGAGTCTCTCAGAAGGATTATTGTTTCTGGAGATGCAAGATATGACCTGAAACTAAATGTTCTGAAATCGCCTCTAAATCACTTCATAAACATTCATAATGCCGCCATTCATAATGCCTAAGAAACAACAGTAGAATAATTTAGTTAATGGGAATGAGGCAAACTGAAACCACATCTGGCTGCGTGTTTTATTGCAGCTGTTATCTCTTTACATTTAGATAATTTGCTTTAAGGCAGGTGACATTGTCGCAGGAAAAGTTGAGGCAATCTGGCGTTAGAGACATCTATGTTGTAGAAAATGACATTTCACGTGGCCCTGCCACCTTTTGCAGCAAAGTGTTTTATATGCAATGCTATATGATGCGTCCCATTCTGTTTTCTATCTGAACATTCAGCTTTCATCTCTAAACTTATAAACTAGCTTGATGCTTACTTCCTCTGTCTCCACGCTTCTGCGTCCTGAAATTGGCGGCGAACCGCCAAGAACACATGACCCTTTAAAGCCCAACCACTAGGCAGAAAAGGTTTTTGCTTTTTGTTTTTTTTTCTAAAGTCTTTATTTGGCCGTTTGACAAAATCTGCTTCTGCTTTCCAACACGTATGTTCTTCCCAGTAGAAGATAAACACCATGATTACTGCTAGTAATCTTGTTTTCTGGTGTCCACCAGGGGGCAGGAGACCAGTATGGTGACCAACAGGGTTTTGAGTTAAGTTTCTAAAATAAAGGGATGCAAAATGTCTCAGAAACCATATATATCAAGCCGCTTGATATAGAGCAGGAATGATTCCAGACAACCTGAAGGAAAATGGTGTTGAACCAAGAATTAAATCAAGCTCACTTCAGGAAAACTGTTGTAAGTTAATGTTTTTCCTGTTTGCATCTAAATTAAACTGATTCTGTCTTTTCTTGAGCACCAACTCATCCGTCCAAACCTGTCAGGAGTTTGGACCACAAACACCCAGTACCTTCTGCAAAGGAGATGTTTGGGTTCGGGTTGCTGCTCACAGCCTCTGCACGTCTCTTAGTACTTTAAACGTGAGGATGATAGTGAGAGGAAGACACACTTATGTCATTGTGAACAAATCATCATTTCATTTAGGAAAGACTGAATCCCTTTCTATGGTTCAGGGTTTGAACTTGAGCAAGATCTGTTCATTTACACGCTCCTGAAGACTCCTGAAGTGCTACTGAATAGACCAGCAGTTCAGATCTCCGCCACCTCCAGTCCCAGTGACTTAAAAAAGAGGAACTTCCCCACCCAGCAGAGACTGGAGGGATGGAGTATTTAAAACTATCCAGATCCGACTGACCAGTATCCGCAAGCAGTTTCCAGTTGCATGCTAAGCACAGATGACCTCTCTCTCTTCAATGGTGTGGAGCTCCTGCTTTGGTCCCCTCACCAACGAAGAGCTTTCTCCAAGGGGGGGTCTGGCTCCCTGTGGTGGTAGGGAGTTGATGGCAATTCATCTGTTATACAGAGTGGCCACAAGGCACTTTAGGATTTGGTTATGGCAACAAGTGTGTCATCTTTGGGTGAGACTAGTCTTACATCCAATGAGTGTTTGCCAGGGAGAGGCTGGTCTGGAGCAGAGTACAGCTGGTTGGTGTTGGGAGGACATCGTAAGTAGCTCTGATGATAAAATGATTAACCTCAAGCTTCATGCTTCCATAGCCCATATGTCTTACAGTCTCTTCCTCCACTGAACAAAATGATGTCAAGATCCTGCTTTTATCACAAAAATGAGTTTGCATATTTGTTAAATTGGGTCAGATGGTGAAGAACTGCAGGGTTGTTCATTAAAACTAGTTTTCTGAAACCAGTAAAACCAGTTCAACTGGAAATGATGTCACATGTGCAGTCTTTCTGAACTCTGAGAACTCATGAAGGATCCAAGAAGAGCTGCAGGAAACCTGAAGATTTGTTACATAACAGAAAAACCCAGCGGCTTTCTGCAGCTCAGCAGGATCGTCTCAGAAAGCTGCAGGAGCTCCCTGTCTCTTTAAAAGCCAAGATAGTTCTCTGTTTCAGGTTTCATCGTCAAAAAGTCTTGGAAACATTTTAATCAGAGCTGCAGGAAGATAAAGAATGACTTATGCCAGGATGGGAAACAGATAAAAACAGTCAAAATGCAGCAAAGAATGGTTTTAGCCTTTTGAAAAGTGGTGATGAAAACTCTGAAGAGAAGCCCAGCTGTCCTCCAGCAGAATCCCCACAAATCTGGCTGATCAGAGATGAATGTGGCTGCAACCAGATGTAGCTCTGCCCTGCACAAAGATTCCCTCTTTCTTGAGCTTTTCGCCATAACAATGATTTGTAGTTACAAAAATCAGTTTTCATCAAGAGAAGCTCCTCTCATCAGAAGAAACACCTGACTGACCCCTCTGCTTTACTATCTATCACTATAACCTGTTCAACGTACTATTAATACATATATCTAATCAGCCAATCACATGGCAGCGTTTAGCCACATAGACATTGTGAAGCTCAACCAGGATTTAAGAGACTCATGGCTGAATGGACAGACGGGTTGTAGATGATTAGAAAGCAGCAGGCAGTCCAATAGGCGCTGTTTCCAACCAAGATGTGGAATATCATCTCTGAACACACAAACATAATGAAAACATGAATCTATCCTGCCTCCGATCAACACTTCAGGCTGCTGTTAATGGTTCTGTCACAAAAGATAATGAACCCACGGAACAGGTTAGCAGTTTTAACTGTTTAATTGAGCAATCACCAAATAGACCAGATGGCTGACGTCCGAGGTTCTTGGCAGAATCTGGGGAGGCAGGGAATGATCCAGGCTGGCAGACAGGACTGGCTGGGAGATGGTCCGAGCTGGCAAGGCAGGGCAGGGCTGTGGATTGTCTCAGGTGAGGTTTACACCTAGGAGAGGCAACGATCCAGCGTCGACTGGTGAACAGCTTGGGGCTTATAAGCAGGTGAGGAGCATGATCCCGATTCTGCTCAGCTGTGCGGCCTTAACCACAGGCCATGCCTCCGCCAGACACCACAGAGGTGACAGGTTTGAGTTTAAGTCAGACCCTCACTTGGAAGTCAGGGTTTAGCCAAATGCTGACAAACCTGACACAATGACCAACACTAGCCATGGAAATTTTTTTCCCATTTGGTTAAAAATCATCCTGGTTTAAGGGGAAGCTGTTTCCATGGGAACTAATCTATTCAGATCTGGCGTGTAGATGCGCTGACATTTAAGCAAAATGGTCCAGTCTGACATGTGCAGAAAGATCTTTATATTACAAGATGGGGAAGTCTACAAAATGATGATCACATTTGTTGTGGTTTTTGCAGGACTTTCAAGCAGCAGCTTGATACTTATGTGCTCCTGCTGCAAACAATGCAGAATAAATGGTGTAGAGACAGAGTCTGAATGTGAAACAAACTTTCTGCTGCCGTCCGGTGTAGAAACGTCTGCATCGTGATGTGGTGGAACGGGAGATTCTCATGGTGATGTGGTGGAACGGGAGATTCTCATGGTGATGTGGTGGAACGGGAGATTCTCATGGTGATGTGGTGGAACGGGAGATTCTCATGGTGATGTGGTGGAACGGGAGATTCTCATGGTGATGTGGTGGAACGGGAGATTCTCATGGTGATGTGGTGGAACGGGAGATTCTCATGGTGATGTGGTGGAACGGGAGATTCTCATGGTGATGTGGTGGAACGGGAGATTCTCATAATGGATGCGCAACAACAGTATAATGCTTTATGTTAATATTCAGCATAATCTCTGAGGAATATTTCCAACACTTTAATGAGTCTTTGACACCAAGAATTATTGTAGTTCTGAAAGAAAAAAGAAGTCCAACCTGGCATTATCAAACATCCCGTACTGAGATCAGCTGAACTCACCATCTTGGAGACCCACCTTGTTTTACATGAGCTCAGGAGTTTTATTTCAGGGATTCATTGGGCTGAAAGCTGAACTGTAAGGAGGGAGGTGGTTGGAAGAACAAAAACATGACAGCACTGACAAATGTGAGTCATTAACAGCGGTGAGAAACACAGGAAAGAAGCCTCGTGGTGGTCCTGAAATGTTGTGGTTGGGAGGTTTTAATGGTTTGTAGACGTCTTTAAGAGATGTTGGTTCGAGGATGCAGGTTTTTAAAAAACATTCAGCTTTGAGTTCCAGAGAGTGTTGGAGAGTTTCCAGAGGTAATAAGGGAGTTTCAGAGGATTTAGATTTTCATTCTCCAGTCTTCATTGAGGATTTAGGAGCCTTACAAAGGCCCCGCTGGGACTTTAGGATGTATTTACTGAGCTTGTAGAGATTCAAGAGAAAATTTAGGACGTTCCAAAGGTCCCTCGTGAGGTTGTTTAGATCTGACGAGGGCCCATGAATATTTAAGGAGATTTTAGTGGGTTTTGTTAAGGATTCAGAGATCTAAAAAGGATCCAAAGATGAGGAGTTTTTAATGAGCTTTAGAGAATAGTCACAGAGGTGTAAGAGTTGAAGATTTACAGGTCTTTGGGGAGTGTCTAAAGAAAGTTGAGTGCTTCAGAGGTTTGTGTTCTGCTTACGCAGCTCCAGGAGTCATTAAAAAGATTTCATTGGTTGTGAGGAGGTTTTAAAGTTAAATAATGAGGTTTAAGAAGTACATAATGAGCTTTTTATGAGTCATTGTGATGATAAAGAGGTTCTACAGCAATAAAAGAGGCTCCTTACAGGTTTTATTTGTTTCTTTTTGTTTTGTTTTTAAGGTTGTAGAAATCTTTAAAAGGCTTTGGGAAGATTTACAAGGTCCGTGTTTTATAAAGTTTGGTGTGGAGAAGATTTGTAAGGAAGCCTGTAGCAGGTCAGGATAGACAAATGTACATAAGAGGCAGAAACTTCTGATTCTCTGTTGAGACAAACTGCTCCACATCAGCTAGCACGTCATACCTTTTTGCTGGATTTTGCTTGTCTTGAGTGCTTTCCAAACATTTTGGAGTTTTGCTTTATGCGATCAGTCCTCAGCAGTGTTTACATTTGTCTTCTACTATGTTCTGAGGATTTACACTGCAGAGTTACACAAAACTAGACTTAAGTAATAATAAATCCCCCCAGAACAGGCAGAAGGTGGGCCTCATGGAGAAGACAAACTACAGAGGAAACACCAAACACTTCATCAATCAAACTGGTCTGAAACCTGGTCCTGGTCTCTGAGAACCCAACCAAGTCCACATTAGAGAGGGTCTCTGAAAGCTGGCGCTGGCTATATTAAATGAAAAAAAGGTGTTTCTGCAGGTGACAGTGATGTTATAGAGTCACCTGGAAACACTCACCAGCTCTGTGTCGTTCCTAGAGGCCAGACAGGGGGGGTCTGGGTGAAACTGTGAGGTTGTCTCAAATCTGCAGTCAAAACTGGGATAGGTTGTTGTCATAAATACGGTTACATAAAAAAACAATTCAAACATGTTTTTTGTGTCAAAGGAGGAAAATGTGAGCATACAGTTCCCGAAGTCGCAGCAGGCATCTATTATTATTCACAGCAATAAAAGCCAGTCTTAAGCCTGTTCCATACTCCACGAGAAGCGAGAACTTTTTTCTTGTTCTCGAGGCTCCGAGAAGAAAATTACCTCATTTTGTTCTCACGGACATGTTTGAGGACAGTTCTTGACACACCGGGCTGGCAGAACTTTTTTCTTGCGGGGCTGCGAGAATTATCGTGTGATTGGTCGGACATTGGAGGTGGGCATCGTTAACACAGAGAAAGCATGAAGCGGAGTTTTTGCTTCCGTGTGTTTGCTGTTTCCGGCAAAACGGATTGTTTTGATAAAACAGCTGATCAAGGTGGTGAGAAAATACGAACATTTTTACACGTAGCATTAAGACACTCGGAGCCAGCCACGTGCACAACCCGCCTTGCCACGGACGAAGTTGCTTGTTAAATATGAAACTAGAAAAGCACTTGGATAGAGGAAACCTACGCCAAGCACAATGTTAAAGAATCCAAACGGTGATCCGGATCACCACCAGAATTTAATCAGTTTTTCGTTTTTACATTTGCAACAACTCTTGAAATATTTATAAAAATCCCTCCGTAACCTTTTAAGTTATCTTGAGCAAAAAGACGAAAGGGAAAACAACCTTCTCGGCGGAGGTAACAACGGGGTTCATTGCACAGGAAAGCAAACATCTGCCCCCCGCAGTGATCCCTCCCCACTGCTGACGTGCTTCTCGTGGAGTATGTATGGACCTGCCGAACAAGACGTTTTTTCTTGTTCTTGCAGCGTCGAGAACGAAAACTCAGTTCTTGCTTCTCGTGGAGTATGTAACAAGCTTTAGACCGAAGAAGAGAGGGAGCATCCACCTTATTATCAGTAGAAAGTTGAAAAAGCCTGCATCTCTGCTGTCCTAAAACATTGTCATGATCACCTAGTAGAAGTTAGACCTCCTCTGGTTCTGATGTGTCAATGGAAACTTTGTCATTGTTGTTCATGATCTAGAACAAGGTGCTTGAGTACTTCATTAAATCTTTTTAGTTTGAAATGCAGAATTTGGCCAAAATCATTCAGATATGGCCCAAGGAAAGACAACCAGGGCTTTGCAGAGACAATGGGATGCACAAGGCACATGATCTTCCCTTGGATGATCTTCAAAAGGATAGCCTTTCAGAGGTTTCCTGTAGTCCCATGAGGTATACAAGATCCACTCCGCCAGGACTTGTTAGAGTTGTTTAACATCTCACATCAGTACCATTCACCCATATCAATACTTTGTACATGAAAATATAACAGCCCACAATCCATAGCAAGGCCAGAGGACCGTTTGGTTTCTGCCTCCCTCTAATAACCAAGCAAAGAAAGCTGGGGTACAGCAGAACTAGCATTAAACAATAATCAGAGGTGTCCCATCCAAGAGTTTAACTCATAGTGGTGAGTTGTAATAAACTTGTTAAACAGTAGCCGTCATTTGACAACACAGCAGAATTATTTGCATGGAGAGGATTTCCATAATCACAGGCAGCGCTGTCAGCCAAATGCCGCTTTTCTTAAGTTTCTTCAAAAGGGTCTTCGCATACAACATGAAAGCGAATAAATCCTCAGTCTGTACACCCATTGATAAGTGTAAACCACTGTGTTTCGTTTTCCTCGAGGATGGTCACTGATCAGATCTCATCCTAGATTTAAACAACATAAACTTAGGTTTCTGTGCCTGTACAACACATTTCAGGCGACATTGTGTGTACTAGACAGCAACAAAGACTGTTTTTATGGGACTCAGTCCCCAATAAAAGAGTTGGTCTCCCTGTTAAAAATGCAAATTACCACCCGACACATTGATACTCAGATCATTGACTACGAATAACAGGAAACCCAGTGCGCAACCCAGTGGTCCACACCAGTTCCAAGTCAGCTGCGAGGTACCAACCAGGACAACCACAAGCGGGTCCTTGACAAGGGCCAGACATCAGGCCCAGTCTTATGATGTTATTTGACTCAGAGTGGGATGTGTCAGGCTTAACATGAAACCAGAGAAAGCAGCAACGTGTCCTTCTTTCAGCTGAAAGCATGTTTCTGGTTACTTTAAGCTTTGTTTTGGACCTCACTTTGGATGTCAAAGGTTTATTTCCTTGTCATCAGTTGCAGATTTAATTGAGCAGTAGCTTCATGTCACGTTAAAGTTGGGGGTGCAACAAAGTCAGATCTGCATGATAATGAATCATGTGTGAGTTTATGGGCCTCTTGGACTCGTCCAGGCTTTTAATTTGGATTCCAGATCAGAGGACTTGAAAAACTGAGGCTGAAACAAAGTCCTTTTGTTTCCTCATTTCTCTCTGCCATCTTCCTCCCCAAAGTTTCTCTGCCGATGAGTTATGATGCAGAGGAGCTCTTTCTTCATCTGGCCTGGGATTCCCTTGTTTCAGGAAATTCAGACTTGGCTGGGCTGAGAGGAGGATGATGGGAGGATGTGATGAAGGACAAGGACTGTGTGAGTCAGGGAAACCCTGGATGCTGCGGAGGCGAGAGGCTCCAGGGTTAATAACGCTACAGAAGGTGATGATTTTTTCCACCTAATATTTTTTGCAGAGGTTTTCATGAAGTCAGTGAGGGGCTTTCTGCATCTTTGAGTCGTGGTTCATGGAGATTTAGCCTCAGCGTTAGTTTAGGGCTTTAAATTAGGCCACAGATCGCCTCATCACTCATTCATGACTCAGACTCACTGCAGCACATATATTTAGGACACTTCTCTTTAGGACTAAGAACACTTCTGTCACTTTTTCAGGTATTTATTTCATAATCTGAAGCATACTCTCAGTTTCTGAAAGTGAAGTGTCTCTTTGGGGCCATCACAATCTGGCAGCTGGGGTCAGAGATCAAACTCTTTGAGAGAGCTGGCTGTTTTTATGGGAATCTTTATGGAAATCACACCAGCAACTGACCTGTTGTCATTTACTACGTTAAATTTAGACATTTTAGTTCAAGTCGAGTCTAATCTTAACTAATCTTTACAGTTTTACAGCAATGAGGCCTCCCAGAGCCAATAAACAGCGACATGACATTACAGTTGCCATTTGTGCAACTCTGTTTCATTGGTGCAACTTTCTCCAGAGTTTAAACCTGGCAGACTGCAAAGGCAATGTTCCGCACTGAGACAAATTAATTTGGTTTAAATCAATCAGAAAAACTTGAAGCTGACACTTGCTAAAAGGGTGAAAATATAGAGCAAAGGAAGACAGTGAGAAACTGATACTGATCAGTTCATCAAAGCACACATGGAGCCACTCAGTGGAAAAAGAAGAAGACAGGCACACATGGCTGGAGGAGAAGCCGGATTTCTGCAGAAACAAGAGAAGTGAGAGGATTTACGCACCGCTGCGCAGCTTTGTTTTATTCTCATCTTATTCTCCTGCCTTACACAAAAGAACCGATGCATTCAGGAACCAAAGTGATTGTGGGTTGTTTGGGAACTGCATTTAGTTTGTCTTAGTTTCCATCTCCTTAACAGGCATAACACTAAATTTCACAGAATTTCTCCTGGTAAAAGGCACATTCCCTCCATATGGGGAACTTGAGTCAGTGTTTGAGAAGCTCAGCTCAGGTTTCACAGCAGTTTTCTCTCCAGACCACCTGGAACCAACTTGAGTTTGACAGATGCTTGATAGTTTGCATCAAGAACATAACTTTCTGAATATTTGTGTCTAGCAAATGTACTTTCTCTTCATCCCGGTGCTGATTTTATCTATGAGATGACGCAAGAAACCAGAGAGGAGCTCACTTTACATCGCAACACGTGGACCAGGAGGATGTCCATGTGTCAGAAGAACCTGAGGAGACATTTGTCCTTCAGCTGCAGAGCTGTATCCAGCTAAACCATAATCCAAGTTACATAATCCAAGACTAACAAGTCCATGTCCAGGATCTGTTGCCCATGAATTCCAAGGAAAATCAGCCATCTTCATTCCTGATCTGCTTTCTTCCTCTGTGCTGCTTTATAATTTTTCTAAATTCAGGAATCATTTGTGAAATGTCGGATTTGATCACTGGTCAATACCCACATGATCAAAGGTGACGTCATTTTATTTTGAACACCCTTTCAAGAAATAACACAGAGAATCTTTATCAGCTGCACATCAAACCTCTGGAGTTTAACACAGCTGATAGACATAAGTATGCAGTGAAAAACTAGTTTAGAAACTATCAGAAATTTTTCTGAAACAAAATAAGAAAGAAATTAGACTAAACTGTCAGTTGTTTAGATTGTGACTGAAATAACCAACATTTAAATAAAAGAACCAAAAACTGTTTGATATGATTGATGTTTAAGTGACATGACCAACATGTGACTGCCAAGGCTAACATGTGATTGACATAGCTAACATTTGACTGCCATAGGCAACATGTGATTGCTACAGCTAACATGTGATTGACATAGCTAACATTTGACTGCCACAGGCAACATGTGATTGCTACAGCTAACATGTGATTGACATAGCTAACATTTGACTGCCATAGGCAACATGTGATTGCTACAGCTAACATGTGACTGACATAGCTAACATGTGACTGACAGCTAACATGTGACTGACATAGCTAACATGTCACTGACATGGCTAACATGGGACTGGCATAGGCAACATGTGACTGGCATAATCAACACGTGACTGACATAGCTGGCATGTCACAGACATAGCTAACATGTGACTGATATAGCGAACATATCACTGACATAACAAGAATTTGATTAACCTGATTTACAGTTCATGTACATACAAACATGACTAAAATAAACAACATGTGACTGGAATACCTGATAATTGTTAGACATAACATTTGATTGACATAAAAAACATTTGACTGACATGCCCTACAACTCATTGATATACCCCATATGCAACTGACATACCTGAAATTTTACTGATATAATGAATGTTTGAGTGATACAAGCCGAAAAAACCTAAACAAAACATGACATAATGATAATGATGACATAATAATTTGATATTGCAAACATGACGGATACAATCAATAACTGATTGACTTATCTGCCATTTTAATGATGAAGCTGAGATAAACATGTGACTGAGATAAATTACATGGGACTGACATAACTAGCATGCACTGAGATAACAAACATGTACAAAGGCATCAGTTGTTGATCAAAACCAGCAGAATTTCAAGCGTGGGATCAGTATCCACTGCTGCTGTTACAGACAGAAAGCTGTGTAATGCAATCTGTTTTTCACAGGAAAAACAGTCATGTTATTTACTTGTTTTTACCATATTGTTTACTTGTGTCTCGGCTGTTCTGTTCCTTTGCATGTCTCTGCATCTGCTCTCACAGAGATTTTCCTCTTGCTTTCCAACAAAAGCCTGAACCTGAACCAACCAACTCGGCCAAGAGACATCACTTAATCAGCGCTGGCCCTTGGATCTCCTGCCGGGGGCCAGTCCAAACCGGTCCACTGGGTCCAGGAAGCTGATGACTGAAACAGACATGAAGCAGTGCCAGCTGAGGAGAGATTGAGCTGACATTTTGAGCAGTAAGTGAGGTTTCTCTGTGGTTATCAGTGGGCTGAAAGTCCCAGCAGGAGGGTCTTAATGGAGGTCTTTGGATGTGCAGAAGGACGAGAACTTTGTTCATTTCCAAAACATCTGTGCGATTGGTGTGTGTGGTTGTAATTAGGCTTATAGGGGACTTATGTGGAGTGTTTTCGTTGCACTGACAGAATGCCTCTGCACAGCTCTGGCTTGTAAACTGGCAGATCTGACGACACAAGGGCAGTAAACATCTCGGCTCGAGGACAGTCTCTGAGCTTATTTTACAAGATGATACGTCGACCTGAAGCCAACTTGAACTGGGCAGCACACGGAGCTCTTTATAGCTCTAAGAATTTGTTCAAAAAGCTCTTTTAAAATATAATTGGCTTCCCGAGGGCCTCAGAGCCACATGAGGCCTCACGTGAGTGTGCTGTACCCGTGTTTAAAAGAACTGCAGAGGCTCAGTTCTACGTCCTCTGGTTCTCATTTAGCAGAGGAAAATACCAGCAAGCACAGCCGTTATCAATCTGCCGCCTGAAGACAACACGATTATGGCCCAAGGGCGAGGCGTCCAAACATCCCCAATCACTGATTCAGATCTGTCACCTGGAAATGCACTAAGATTAAGGTTTGGTTGGAGGATTTTCAAATGGTCAAACATATTGTGTAGTTTTTTTTTTCCTAAATAATTGTTGAGTGTACGAGAGCAAATGAGGACAAGAAGACAACATTCATGTACAGATCTAGAGCTGAAGAAACTGATGTTCAAATATAAAAACCAGAGAAAGAAGCATTGATCAGGTCAAACAATGTGAGATCCAACACTGGTTTAACTCAGTCTTGATCACTGATTGGTTACAATCTGACACAAGCAGAGGCATCTCATGCTGCTTTCAGACTGTTGCTGTCGATGTAACTTCCTGTTTGATTCTGTCCGTTTTGGGAGCTGTGATTTTTTTCGGTGAACGTGATTTTAACAGGTTTCGGGTTAGGTTTACTTCTGTGATGCTTCTCCTCTGTCCAGATGTAGAAGCATTGTTGTTGGACACTGTGAGGGACCGAGCCGAAAAAACCAGAGAAGCACAAGGAATTTTTTTAGAAAAATATAATGTCTACATTTATTTAACAAAAATGTCAAAATAAATCTTTTAGTTCAATAATTTTGGGCCCATAAAAGAGGTCAAAGAAAACAAACATCAACCTAGGCATTAACATAAGGAACTCAAATACTAACTGACCTACCTAACTGACGCACAAGGGACACATACATACACTGGCTGATCAGACCATTTTGACACACGAGGGGGGAAGACAATACAATACTCTATACCAACTATAGCATAAACTTAACTTATAAAAAAGTGTTACATGTAACCAGTTACGACAATAAACTGAACAATCTGAAATTCCTAAATAATGCAAAGCACAACTGACAAATCAATAGAAGAACCTAAACCTCTCCTACACTTCCCTCCTAAAAAAAGATGGTATTGCCCAATTAGGCCTCAGCCTGATTTAAGGAGCTCTAGTACAGCCAGGACTCTTTTCTTTGGCAGGCTTGGGAACTCCAAACAGGAACTGGAAGTATATTAACTGAAAGCAAAGCAAATTGACAAGGTGACAAAATAAGTTAACCAAGTGTATGATAAAGTGTATCTTTAAAGTGTTTACATAATTGAGAAAAAAAGTTACAAGACTTTTACTGTGTGGCAGCTCGTGCTGCCCTCACAGACACACTTTGACATGTTGGCACCAAATTATGCAGAGCCATGTCAGTGCCAGACTTCTGGCGCAATAACACCCCCTCCAAAGTCCTCTCCACCCCAACCATTCGAGGCAGATGGCTGCCCTCCCTGAGCTGCGTTCAGCCGGATGTTTTCTTCCTGTTAAAAGGGATGTTTTTCCTTTCCACTGCCGCCTCATACATGCTCAGGATGGGGGATTGGATTGAAGTCTTGATTCGATACAATCAGTTGGTTTTTATTAGAGGCTATATATGAATTGGCTTGAAAAGATGTGTATGTAAAGTGCCCTGTGCCAACATTGTTGTGAAGTGGCACTATACTAATAAAGCTGAAGTGAATTGAATAATGTCTGATTGAAGAAAATTTGCACATTTTCATTGATGTAAGTAACATTTGTCAGACGGTAGTTTAAACAAGTTTCACTGAACTGTGGAGTTGGATTTGTCTTTTTTCTGTTCTGGATTCTTTAGTTTAGGTCTGAAGTCACAGATACTGTATATAGACAGCAAAGTAATCCCAAAGCAAACACCAGGACTTTATAAACAGCAGCTAGTGAACTGATCTGGGTCCAAAAATAACCTTTGACCATTCTGTTTGACTTCAAACTCTGTTGATGTCATAACCAACATTTGACCAACATAACCAACAATTGAATGTAATTAACATTTGATTGGCACAGTCTATATGTGTTTTTTATTGCCAGCATTTGAATGATATAATTGAAAGTTCATTAATGTACACACCAACCAATCTGGGATCAGAATCTGAGATGCTGGATGTCTGGATGCCTTGTCCATAGGTTATCTTTGTGTATCAATAAAGGTTGTGTTCGCTGGAATTTTCCTTGGCTAAATGAGAACAAACATCATTTGCACGGAAGATCCCATCAGAATGACAGCTTTAGGAGTGACTTTAAGACTTTCAAACACCTGACAGTGTTTTTAAACCAGAAAAACACTGGAAGGAAAAAGCATTTTCTTTGCCATCATCAAACATGAACGATGATGATGATTGTAAGTCAGCTGCTTGCTATTTTCTAAAGAATTAGCTGTTCAGAGTTTAAACATACACCTTCAGGATCTGCTGCGCCTCTTGATCCCTTTGCGCCAGTAAAGAGTCCGTTTTCCCCACAATTTCACTGCAGTTTTCAGAGGTGATTTCTAACTCCTGCGATGGAAACTACAGCATTGTTGGTCAGATCTGTATCATGTCTCCAGATGATGCTGTTTTAGTTTAGATTTCAGCACCTCAGTGTCACTAAATCTTTTATCACATCCCAGCAAGGATGAAACAGATATCTTAGTTGTGAATTTTTGGGGGAGTCAAATGGAGACAAGTTGGGACAAACACTGGAGCCAGAAGAAATCCTGAAGTTGCAAATAAATGCCTGTCATGTTTCTATAAAGATAAAGCTCCATCAGCTGTCATCAGTTGGCCGAACGCGAAGCCTCATCTGGCTGCTTTTCCTGCATCACCTGTCAGGATTCTGACTGTAAACAGTGTTTCAGGTGGATTCAAGGTGTTGAGCAGAAACAAAGAGCTGCATTCACAGCAGTTCAACATGGTGTCAGTCAGGTCGCCTTTCACGCATCAGCTGAGCTCCGAATGTCAACACGACCTTTACAGCTCCTGTTCAAGACACATGGTGCGAAGGAAACTTTATTTACAAAAAGCCGTCAGAACAAAGGCCTCCATGAGGTGAAACCAGAATTATTTTACAATAAAAGAAGCTGTTTTTGCTCAGAAGAAGTAAAAGAAAAAGAAGGTGTCCCTCCTGATGGTGAATCTGAGGTTAACTGTTCCTTTCAGAGCACAGTTGAAATGAAGATTAATGACGCCTGCAGGCCATTTAACCACCTCGGTCTGATTTACTACGCCGTTTCTCCTCCTATAAAACCTGCACTCACACAAGATGGATGCCTCATCTTTCTGATGGATGTCTCTTCTCAGACCAGACGGAGGATTGGAGAGAGCAGAGAGTCAGAGGAAAATGATCAGCACTCAGTGTGGAAACCAGAACTGGAAACTTTCAGCATCCTGAAGACATTAACATGTTCCCATCGGGAATCTCTTCACGTACACTGCTGATCGCTTCATTCCACGATGAAGGCATGAAGAGCTGCTGCCTCTCTAAAGGGTCATTCCACCTGGTTTTTGTCTTGATATGCAATCAGAGAGAAAATCACATTCATGTCAGTCAAAACAAGATGTAACAATTCACATTTAAATCATAATTTATATTAAAAAATAAAGAAATATCCATCCATCCATTTTTTAAACCACTTAGTCCAAATCAGGGTTGCAGGACCTGAAGTCTACCCCAGCAATCATTGGGTGAGAGACAGGTTACATCTGGACAGGTCACCAGTCTATCACAGGGCCAACATAGAGAGACAAACAACCATTCACGCTTACTCCTAGGGACAATTTTCAATCAATGGCTTATTACCAGGCAGGTGCAGAAGGTGACAACAAGTTGCTGGAAAACCATTTAATTTCAGTGAAGTGTGTTGTAGCAGGAAAAAACTAAAACCTGCAGGATGGTAGCTCACAAGGACCAGAGTTAGAGACTCCTGATTTAGACTAACCAATTAACCCAACATGCATGTCTTGGGAACCTTGACAGAACCCGCCCATACACAGGGAGAACATGGAAACTCCACACAGTAAGGCAGACATATATTTCATTCCATACCTAACCCTAACCCTTATTAAACAGCAGCTGTATATTAACCATCTGGTCTGTGGTACATATCCTGCCTATGTCATTAAATCTACAATCGTTAGTCTCCTTTACTGCCAAAAACTTTTATTATGTAGATAAAATAGGCTTGATGCAGATTGTCCTTAACTCGTCAATATGTAATGTAAATACTTGTGCATGTCTGCAGGTTTCATACATGTTACTGGTTTTTATGAAGTCTGAAAGACAAACCCCACAAATATTTGACTGACACAACAGATGAGTTGCCCGAAACTGATTATTTCTGTAGCATTTAAGAGATGTGTAAATACTATGAATGCCAGAAATAGACAAAAATG
Source organism: Telmatherina bonti (assembly GCF_933228915.1). Classification (NCBI taxonomy): domain Eukaryota; kingdom Metazoa; phylum Chordata; class Actinopteri; order Atheriniformes; family Telmatherinidae; genus Telmatherina; species Telmatherina bonti. The sequence continues at coordinate 19,227,802 of NC_136633.1, read as the reverse complement.
TGTAAATATTTCTTCTACTCTGCGGTTTTTATGCAGGGTTTTGGTTTTTATGGAGCATGGAAAGTAAGTCAGAGTGCTTTAGAGCTCAGTAAATTTACGAAAACAGTTTGGGATTTTCCAGTGAAGTCACAGAGGAAATGCATGAAGACTGGACGTGAAACACTTTCAATCCTCTTCACCTGCTCTGTGTGGAAAAATGAGTGAATATGTGCTGAAATCCTCCTGCTGAGCCTGGACATGAAGTGTGGAGCTGAGGGTGGCCAGTCCAGAAATTTCCCAGCCCTGCTGCCCAGTTCCTGGGATGCTTTGTGTTTCTTGGCAGGTTGATGGGAGGTTTGGAGATTTTTGGGGAATCTGGGATCCAACACCTCATACTTTACTTTAGCATGTAGAACCAATGCTGGTGATGAAGATCCAGCAGCTGACTTCAGGAACCAGCTTGTCTCTTATCAGATGGAGATTCAACGACAAAACAAATCCATCCTTTATCAGAGAGAATCTGTAGAGCAGAGAGTTTATTCATGTAAGAAGATACAGACGGTAAAATCCAACCATAAAACTTGTGTTTGTGGTTTTCTAACAGTGAAACAGCCCCGAGCTCTCTGAGAAGTTTCACAAACTCCAGTCAATGATGAGCATAATTGTGTAAGATGAAGTGCGGTGCATTAAAATTAAGTTTCATGTCAAGTTCGGAATAATTTATTTTAATGAGAAACAGGCAGATGTTTCCCACTCATTTCCTGTGTTTTGGCTCAGCTGTGTGTTGTACCGTACAAATTTCATGTTAAACACTGTTACATAGTTAAAAGAGAATTTATATCACCAGTCATAAACAAAACCTTCATATTATTGATCCTAATGACAAGCTAATGTGTGTGTGGCATGTTAGCTTGTTTTGCATCGGCAGAACCAGTTAATTCTGCTATTAAACATCAAAATCATCTCATAAATGTGATCAAATCTGCAGCTAGAAGAAAACAACACATTAAACACATGGCAACTGTAGCATTTTCCATGTTCTTCAGTGAGATCGATCTGATTTGGTGTGTCCCTCTAACAGCCCCAAACAATTATTAAAATAGTTTCCAGTTACTTTGCTGCATAATCAGCTTATGTTTAGCTTGTTTCTGTATAAACTGTTTTATTGTTGAATTTATTACAAACCATGCGGTATATGTTCTGCATGTTTGTGTTCAGAAATGTTCACTTGTAAAGTAACTAAAGCTGTCAGATGTGGTGAAGTAGAAGTAAAAACAGCATGGGAACTCATGTACTCATGGCGATTTTTGGGGTTTTGATCTGCTTTAATTTTAAAGAAAGATGCTCAGACTGCAGCGAGCGTTAAATGAAGATCTTTAATGGTTTTTGGACTCAGTAAAAATGGATTTAAGCTGAACTGTTCTCTTAGAAATAATGTAGAATGAACCAAGATGAAGTCTTTTACCGACACTTGAAGCCTTGAAACTGCGACTGCTTGTACATGTAACCTAGAAGTGTGTTTTTGTTGTCTGTCTTTATTCTCATGGACAGCTCGTCCCCTCATCGCTATTACCTCCACATGTTTCCAATCTGCTGCTCTCATCACCATCATTAAAGAGAAAATTAAATTACAGCTTGGTGCAGCTGTGCTTGAGGAGGGGGGCTCCATCCAAACCACCGGGATCGGCCTGGAAAGCACCACAGCCGATTGGTCCTGGCGTGTCTGAGCTGCGGAGCTGATTGGCTGAGAGCCCAGAGTCAGGTGAGGACAAACAGGAATGTCTGAAAACGCCCTCGTCCCAGTGAACACACACACAGCGTTAATCGGTGGAACCAGCAAACAGGCAGCGAGTTGTCACCGCACAGAAGAAGACTCTTGAAAAGCCATCAGCGTTCCATCTGTTGTTGCTTTTATCTGCAAGTGGGAGATTTAGCAGCTGAGGAGACCAAACCAGAGCTAAAACACACTTTTACCATGACATGCATAAAAAATCCCACTCCTCTGAGGAGCCATAAGTCATGGAGGCACATTTCCTGCAGGAATCCAGTCAGATGTTCAACCTCATTAAACATGAAAATGATATTTTGCATCCAGTAATCAGACGCTCAAACATTACCGAGTCATTCTGCAGGTTTAATCACCAGATATGTTTTCATTTCTTTTCTGGTTTGGTAGTTTGTTATCGGTGCTCCTGATGATTACCTGCTTTGTTGTCTCCCAGAAGCAGCAGGAGGATTTCCGCTGAGTATTCGGGTAAGTGTATCAGCTGGTTGTCTGGTTTCTCTTGTACAATTGTTTTTGGTTTCTTTCTGTCATGTCTTTGTCTCTTTATGCTCCCTCTTCTTCAGTTTTCCCTCATCAGGTCTGGTATAAACACGAAACTTAGCGATAATGAAAATAATGAACAACTAACAAAAGACTTGAATCCACAAAGCTTTACTTTCATTATACTGACATACTGTTGGGGTCAAATTGAACTCTCATAATGGAGGAAACTCCCTGTTTTACAGACAAGTTTCCCTGAAGGTATCATGTAAAGTGTTGCTTTCCACACAATGGTTAGTGTGACTATGAAGGTCAGGAAGTGAGGAGGGGGGGGGCTGGTTTGACCAATGGTCGGATTTTTCCCTTCCATGCTGCATCGCTGCACAGGGAAGGAAAACCAAATTTTTCAGCATATGAGGAACTAAAACTGTTTAGAGAGCAGATGGAAATGAAACTTTTCTGGACCTGCATCACTCCATCTTTCTCTCCTCGTGATCACATCTTTATCAACAGTGTTAAGAAGAGGAGATCATATGATGAACACGTGATGGAGACTGGTGCATGATGGGAAACACTGCAGTCCAGAAGGAAGGAAAGTTCAATGACTCAAAGCTCCACCTGATCCACGGATTAGAGAAAACTCAGTAAAACCACAGAGTAGACGAAGAAATCTGAGATCTGAACTCTGAGACTTTGATCAGACTCATGCAGAGGAGGCTAGACCCCAAACTAACAGCTACCACACCCCCCACTCCACATCTGTTTCCTGTCAGAGGAGGTCCCATCAGATCCCTCAGAGATGTTTTAGTGTAATGTTCTCCAGACCGCCCCACCCACCACCTCCACCACCCTGCAAGTTCACATCAGGATGGATTACATACGAGGAGCCTCAAAGATCTGTTTGTTCAGGTTTTTCTGGTTTCTTCAGGTCCATGTTGGTGGAACTGAGTCTGAGGAGACGTCAGGAAGAAACTCTGCTGGGTTTTTGCTTGAACTCATGAGACTCTCTGGCTACATGTGGCTCATACAGGGGCCTGAGCGCCGGATGTGATGAAGTTAAATGAAGACCTGATGTGTTTGCTTTGTAAGGTCGTCATGTGAGAACAAGCTTGGCGTGAGGGGTGGAGCTTCAGAGATGAAGAATCAGTTCAGCATTGACTTTTCACAATGACTCAGTCTTTTTACTGCAGCTCCATCTCTGAAGTCTTTGTCTCTGGTGGACATTGGCGTCTCTTTATGATGATTTGTGGCTGGTTGTGTTGGTGTATTATGTATTTGTCCTTTGAGACCTCGGTGGTGTGTGCAATCCTGATATTAACTGCATGTTTCTGTGTGATTTCTGGTTTCTGGTTCCTGCTGCTCTGGGTGGAAACAGCTGATCTCTGACCTGCAGCTTGTGTGACTCAGTGTTTCATTTCCAGCAGCACAGAGGTGTGTTTAAAGCTTGCACAGGCTTTCATTTAGTACAAGATATTTTCTGCTTTCTGGATGTTTGACTTTCCTGCTCAGGTGTTTGTTGCCTTTCCAGGCATTAAAAACACTCCACCAGCAGTTGTTCACACACTAACTATCAAAGAAAGTCATTAACGGCTAATCTGAGAAGGAAACAACAGGTCTCTTGTCAACTGATCTGTTGGTCTTTGAATGTAAACATGATGTAACAGCTTTCCACTAGTCAGGAACATACCTCAACGAGGACTTACTGGTTTAACTGAAGATGCAAATGACGTTATGCAGCGATTTGAAGTAGGGATTCCCAATATATTGACCTTGAAGGTAGGAGATGTTTTCCAGGACGATTTAGTCCTATACTGCTTAAAGCTGGAGCAGTGTGGCTTTTTATCCTGGTCATGGAGTGCTCCATGGAGTGCTCCAGTCCTTGTACGACCGGTGCCAGAGCTTGGTTTGCATTGCCAGCAGTAAGTTGGTTTTATGTCCAGTGAGGGTTTGACTCTGCCAAAGCTGCTATTTATCACCAATTCTGTTCAGAACTTCTTTGGACAGAATTTCTAGAGGATCTGGTTTGGTAACCTCAGAATTGGGTCTCAGAACCTCCAAATCCAAGACCATGGTCCCCAGCATAAAAAGAGGGGTGTCCTCTCCAGATAAGAATGAGAAGGAGTTTAAGTTTCTCGGGGTCCTGTTCACGAGTGAAGGAAGGATGGAGCAAAGGTCTATTGTGTGAAGAAGGAGCTGATCCAGAAGGGGAAGCTTTCAATTTACTGGACAATCTGCATTCCTATCCTCACCTACAGTCACGAACTGTGGGTAGTGACTGAAAGAACAAGATCAAAAACACAAGTGGCCGAAATGAGTCTCCTCCTCAGGCTCTCCCTAAAAAACAGGATGACGAGCGCTCTCAGAGGCTTGGAATACTTGTAAAGGCCACAAAGTGAGAGCCAGAGCTAGGTTAGCTAAATTACACAAATCACTTAATCGAAATGAAAGTACACACTTAAACTTAAGGGACATTATGGTGAAGGACTCTATCTAGCGCTCGTGAACCCTTGGGAACAAGCAATGCTCATTTCTGTGCTTTGGAGATGTGGCTTCAGGGGAAGTCTGAAGAAAGGAGGACATTTTAGTTATGTCAAAATACAGTTTGCAAGAGCCGTTTCTGTGGTATTTGCATATTTGCCATTATAGTAATGCAACACATCATTGTGGGATGAAGCAGAAGAAGCAATGTCAGAGCTGTGTTTTTTCACTGCTAAAAGAAGAAACCCAAAAAGCAGTGTGCAATACTTGCAAGTTCAAAGTAATGAAAGGATGATGCCAGGACAAATCATTCAACACCTGTAATTTGATATGTCATGAAAAGCCACCATTGAGAAATTTACAAACAATGGTGAGAAGATAATGATGCTAACATTAACTTTCATCTTGTATGCAATTTAATCCCCCTAACCTGTAGAAAATAATCAGTTAGCATTGGTTATGGTATTGGCCAAAATTTTCACATCAGTACATGCTATGTTTGGATCCTGAACCAAAGAAAACATATAAACTTCCTGATTTAATTCATTCAATAAAATCTTTTTTTTCCCACCTTATCAAGTATTAACATCATAACGGATCCTAAAGGCCCAGACAACGGGCCAAATTATGCAAATAAACAACAAAATTGTCCAGTGCATTTGTTTTTGGCTATGAGTATGAATAGGCCTTTACCAGTTTAGCACCAAACTACAAAAATCTGCCAAAGTTTAGTAGTACTAGTAATATGTTGTACTACTGCAGGGGTCTCCCACTGCAGTCCTCATGAGCCACCATCCTGCAGGTTTTAGTGTCTTCCTGCTACAACATACTTGATTCAAATAAAAAACTTCACCAGCATCTTCTTGTCATCTTCTGCACCTGGTATTGAGCCATTGATTTGGGTCGAGTGTGTTGCAGCAGGGAAACACTAAAACCTGCAGGATGGCAGCTCATGAGGACCAGAGTTGGAGACTTCTGTACTTCGCCTGCAGTTGCTTGTATGGACACTAGAGGTTGCACCATAGACTGTAAAAGAAAGATGGTAAAAAGAAACAGAAACAGAAAACTGCAGTTCCCCCTTCATCTGCTAGGGGCTGACTCCAAAACAGAGCAAATCCCCATAGACTCCCATGTTAAAAAGACCAACTTCACGGCAGAAATAAACATGCTTACAGCCTGGTACAAAAATCCATTTTAGGTTGAATAGGTCAGGTTTACCTTCATTACAACTGTGGGGGGAGTGAATTTTTTTCTAACTTGCCCTTTTAATAGTAATTTAATCTCAAAGTTCGGCATATATAGGGGCATGTCCTTTTGATTGACAGGCACTAATCTCCTGCTTTAAGTCAGAAGAACGTAGAACAACCGCGAACAACAACAACAACGTGACTTAGCTTTAGCCCGCTTACCTCCGTTAGCTGGTTAGCTCCCATTATATCGGTGTTAACTCGGTTAGCTCTTAGCTCGGAGTTCGCTCGATGTCAATCATCCACCATGATGCTCACAGCCCCCAGCCTCTCAGCTCCACCTCTTTGCCCATATTTGTATTTTCCGAGTGAGACGACGCGCATGCCCCTGCCAAGATGGCAATGGTAGGAACCACTTCAGAAACCTATGGGTGATGCCACGGAGGTTACGTCCATCTCTATATACAGTCTATGGTTTGCACGTTCTGCATCAAGCAGTTAGAATCAAGATGGCGTGATCGTCGTGGTATAACAGATTTAAGGATTTGGCGTGAACAGCTGGGAGTTCACAGCTCCCTCATTCATCAGGGTTTCGTTACAACGCTGCACTTCAGTCCAAGCAAACACTGACTCACACTTCTTGCTGTGTCTCTTGCCACATCTTCACATCTAAAATCTTTTCTGTGCACCTGTTGAGTTTGTTGAGGCAAGCTGACACGTGATCTGTTGCAGCTGGTTTTGGTGTTTCCAGCTCAGCTCAGAATCCACAACAAATACAACCATGGAGCCAACCACTGAGTCAGCAGGAATCCTTGTGAGTCTCAGAATCTCCCACAGTGATGACGAGTCAACTGGTCCTGGATCAGGGAATCTCCCCATTAATGCACCCTTACAGGAAAACCCCAATTCTGACTCAGATCCTCTTCCCTCATACATTCATAGATGCTGCCTGGTTGTTGCCATGGTAACAGCATGTTGTGTTCTGATGCTGTGGGGATTCTCTGGGAAAGCTGCATTTTTTCTGTTTCTTTATTTAACTGTTTGTTTTGGGTGTTCTGTCTGTCCAGCAGCAGAAATGTCTGTTTAAATCCTCTGTAGATCCTGCAGAGTCCAGAGTTCCCATCCATCTCTGTCTTTGGGACAACAGCTGGAGTTCAGACAGCTGAGGATGAGTCAGTTCATCCACTTGCTTCAGAAAGATAAAAAAAAAAAAAATCATGCTGTTGCTACATTTGCTAATACAAATAACAGGTTTGTTCAGCTGCTATGGCAACCAGGAGGAACCAAACGGTCACGTGTGGCAACAGAGGTTGCTGTGTTTGACATGCTGACCTCAACTATTTTAACCAGGTCTGCAGGTTCCTATCCAGGAGACAGTGCCAAAGAAATGATACAGTCTGGTGAAAGCAAACAAACAAGATTGATTTTCAGACTGTTGCTGCTGCTGCTCAGATGGACCAACACACCTGATGCCATAAAAAGAAGATCCTGCATAGAGGAAGTATTTTCAGAAAAGAAGAAAATGGCTGAAAGATAAAGAGGAAAAAGAGAAGAACTCCATCATTATAGCTGATCAGATCATGCAGGACCAACATTGGTCTGTTAATCTTTGTTAATATTTCAAGCTAAATGTATTTTTACAGATGAAGGAATGACAACACCGATACAAGAAACATGATGTTACAATCGAATCTAATTTACCAGTGAAAAAAGCCAATCATGGTTGAAGGTAACATGTTTTTAGAACTGTGCCTTCATGGGCCTTGTGGTTATATTTTGGCTAAATTCTTTGGTGCAGGGCTTGGTATTGAAAGCAGACTGGAGACAGCAGGCCAGGGTCTCCATATGCCATGAAAGGACCAAGCTTTCCAGTGTGGGAGCTGGCCAATCCAACCGCAGCAGCCTGGTGTTTGTTTTATTGTGACATTCGGTTTGGTTAAGCTTTATGTTGGTGTACTGGTTAAAATACATGTACAGCCATTCTTGGTTCAGGAAGAAGTTTGGTTCCTACGCCGTAGCGTAACCCAAAATTCTATGCAAGTTGAGTTTTTACCTTTAAATATCCTATTAATAATTTAATAACTATCTAAATACACGTATTATACATCATATTAATGGGAAAAACAGTACAGGCAATTAAAAAAACCATTTCAATTGAAATAAAATAAATATACATCTATTGAGGCATCATCTATGCTTCTGCGTCACACGTCATAAGACCTCATGGAACCTTGTAACTTCGAAACTTGCTCTTTGTTTTATTACAGTCACATTATTGTTTAGTCACAGTCCCTGAGCCGATAGTAATGGTATGAGCTCATCCAGGATCACGTTAATGTGTCAGCTGATAGTTGGTGAATTTTGGGACTTCCAGCAGTGTTTTAAGAGCATGAGATTCTTTGAGTTATGGAAAGTCTGCCATGTTTGTCGTAAGAGGGGCCAGTGGAAGAGGGAGTGTTTGGTGTTGAACTGCAGGCAAAGGCTAAATGGATCACAGGCAATGCTGGCGGCGTTTACTGCCTCTTTTGATACTTTGAATGTTGACATGGTATCACTCTGTGTTTTTCAATTAGCCATGAACAAGCCTGAGATGCAGTTTTATGCCCCATTCCTGATGAAGGGACAAGTGTCCTTAGACGTCAGCAGGTCCAAACAGTTTAGCCAGTTCCGGTTAAGGTTCCGGTCACAATTCTACATGATACGGGGGTGTTTCCATTCACTCATCCTGTTTTCTGTCATGCCGTTCTCTGCAGAGTCTGACTTTGGGTTGTCCCTGCCCATGCTGGGCATGGACACATCTGTGTTCTACAACATGGAATCCATCCATCCATTCATCCATCCATCCATCCATCCATCCATCCAGGGTGTTCCATGAATCTCCCTCAGGGGGAATGACATGAAGATTCAGGACATGCTGGAGGGACTTTGTCTCTTTGAGGGCTTTGAAGCACCTCGGGACCCCCCAATCACACCAGTAGGCTCTTCTTTATAAGAATGTTATGTCCATCTCCTAACTAGGTTTGGCCCTGAGTCATTCTGAGGATCGCACATGGGTTTAAAGCTTGATGAATACAGTTTTTCTCACCACTAAAACTACAAAAAAAGTTTAAAAGCTGATTCATAGCTGTTTTTGTACCTTTTCTGTGCTAATTGTTTGAACGCAGGTGTTCAATCTTTAATGTTCATGTAACATTTGCATCATGATTTAGTCTGCTCATAAATTCAGCTTACACACCAGCGCAGGTTCAAGGCCCAGGCTTTGAACAGGCAGGACAACATCAATGGCTGACAATAAAGATAAACATGTGTTCACTTAAAACTTTACAAAGCTTTACCAGCTCTTCCCAAACACACATGCTCCTCATGCATAAGACAAGACAAACACTAGAGCAGACAATAATGTTACATGAAATCTGGCTCAACAGTCAAGTTCATAAAGTCGACTCTCCTCTGGTTTTGACTGGAGCTCAGACGCCATCTAGTGGTTTTAAACATCCACTGCATATGCAAACATTACAAAACTGCTGCTGTTTTGGTTACTGTTGTTAAAGATCATTTTAGGCAATTAAAACCCTGCTTTCCTCATTAATGATCTTTGTACACGAGGAAAATCAGTTTAGTCCACCATAGAAAAGTGAAAAATTTAGACAATATATCAAGGCCCAGTAATTTGTGGATGAGTTTAGTCTACACAGCTTATTTAAGACCCTTTCTGTTTTAAGTGATCAATGTTAGCAATGAAATGATATTTAGTCATGCAGGACCAGTTTACACCAATACAGATCATAGATGTTTGAGAATAAAGATTAGTATAAATTGTAAATTATCCCACCATGATGTGTTTTACATTATCATAGTATCTCTAAGTTTGGCCAGTTTACAGAAGAGATGACCAGTTTGGACTCTTTCAAAGTAGTTTATATAACTGAAAGACCACCAGTAGATCCATCTGCTTTCCGGGGCCAGACTTCCCTCTCCTCATCCACTTCTTCATGCTTTCCCAAGAGAACCATGCTCCCAAAGGAGCTGTGAGACACGGTCTCTCTGGACTGTCCTGTATCTTCCCCCGGGTCTCTTCTTGGTGGACATGCCCAGAAAACCCCACCCAGCGAGACACCCAGGAAACATCCTGACAGATGACCTCATCTGGTTCTTTTCACTGTGGAGAAGCAGCAGTTCAGCTGTCTAAGGGAGAATCCAGTCACCCTGTGACGGAGACTCCTTTCAACTATTGGTATTAATAATCTTTGTCTCGAAGTCGCTATTTACAACTCATGACCACCGCTGGACTGCAGAACGACCAGTACCCTGAGCGCTTCATCTTCCAATTGGGCTCCTTCTTCACACGGCAGACACTGCAGGGAACCACCTCTCCATCTCCCGTTCCACCCACCTTTCACTCATGAACAAGACCTCATTCCCAACTTGCAGAGGACACTACTCCTATTTCCATTAGAGGACTTCAGGTCTCAGACTTGGAGGTGCTGATCCTCATCATCATGATCAGCCATGACTACTCTAACAGTCACTGCTGTCAGAGTTGCAGGCAGTACAGGACCCCCAAGTCACCAGCGATGAGAGGCACGAGGCCTCTTCAGTGAAGCACAAGACTCATTGTTACTGTTGGGTCATGATGCCCTCACTAGAGGTCCAGTATGAATCAACAACAGGAAGAGATTAAGTTAATTGAGGAGGATATAGATCGCACGCATCCATGTTTGATTGTTTTGTTTTCGTAAAACAAAGAAAAATTATTTTCTGCATTATAAGAAACTGAAATGTAGTCAGGAATCAGGTTAGGTTAGGAGCTGGAACGCAGAATCGATAACAACATGGAGAAGATGTCTGCTAGAATCGGTGGAAATTGACCCCCCCATTCGGCTGTTTGGAGCTGCCAGCCTGAGACCTGTTATGGACTCAAGGCCGAGGACAAATTGTTTTCCTCACCTGGAACCCAAACAACAATCATATCTGAATTCGGCTTCCCAGCAGCTTTGGGCCGGCGAAACCCCCCCCCCCCCGAGAGCGGAAGAGATGTTCATGCTCTGTCCCTCTCCTCGTCCACCCCTGTTCCCCTCCCACATGACTCACCGCCTCCCTGGACTTTGTGTGTCTTGTTTGAGTTTGTGCTTAAGTGTATGAGGTTTTTATCTCTGCCTCTTCGGACTGCGTTATCTTGTGGGCGTGGCCTGAAGTTACAATGACCTTTTTTCCCTTGAGCCCTCTATGATCCTAATGTGTCTTTGTTCTTATCTGTTATAAGGCGGCGCCGGTAAAACTGGTTGTGTGGCCTAAGCTTTAGCTTGGTTCTGTATTCTTTTGTCATTAATGTTACATGTCTGTATGTCAAACCTTGGACGAGCTGGCTTGAACTTTGAATTTCCCCTCGGGGATGAATAAAGTATCTTTGATTTGATTTGATTGATTAATCAGACTTTAAACCATACCTGAATACAGTTTTTACTCTCTGACATTAAAGGTTGTGCAGTGAAATCTTTATCAAGCAGACTTGGAAGAAAAAGGGTGTCCAACCTAGTGCTGCAACGCGGTCCTGATAAGGTGGACGGTGGGTGGATGTAACAGTCTGTGGTTGCATTTGTGTGGAAATGGATTCTTCTTACAGCAACACAAGTTTGAAAACATAATGTTGGAGGAAGCTCTTAAAGAACAAACAGTGTGGACATCTCTTGACCTCCACCTGTGAACATTGAGCTGAGGAGCTTTAACATCATAGGAAGCAGGACACACTGGTTATGATATCCATCCATGGCTGCAGCCACTGAAGGAGAGCGCTCCATAAACCCTGAACTAAGATCATTTTTATTAAACATTCTGTTTGACAGACTTAGGAATAGGTCCAGTCCACAAAGTAGACGTATGATGAGGCATAGTAAAATGAGTCGATGGTTCTGTCTGATTTTAGACTGCGAGGTCAGTATTCATCATTTATCAGACTGAAAATGTGATAAAACATCTTCCACTATGTGGTTTCTGATTCAATGTGTCGTTCCAGCAGGATGGGATTATGCCACTCACAGCTTTCAGCTACCCTACACATCCTACTGAAAGTTTTAGAGGTTTTTAGATCACAGAGCTGTCATCAGTTCGGGGTTTGGGTGAGTTGGTCCGGTCAGGTCTGTAACATCTGACAGTTATATTCATTGTTACAGTCAATACACAGGTAAAATCAACAGAGCAGCTTAACTTCCCATTTTGCATAAAAAACACAAATCTGTTGATTTGTGACTAAAACAATAAACCGTCTGTCTCACAGTTCTGAAGCTGCAAGCAGACTTTTAAGAAACAGTTTAAGAAACATGGTAGAATCACAATACAGTCCTGAAAATAAGCCGTACCTCCTCCTGTTCATGAGTTCAATCTGTTATGGAAGGAGCTGAGAGTTCCCACTTCAGACCAGTTTAGGCCTTAGCAGACCAGTGTGGGCAGTGAGGCAGTTCTCCAGCTCTTCTCTGGTTTGAGTGGCATTAAAATGGAGTGGTGATGGATTTAAACGTGTTTCTGATGGATGAGGTCAGAGATCAGAATGATCGATATGGACATAAATTTAGTGCACCAAAATAAAAAAAATGATGACAGAATTGTTTGACTGGATGAGCTTAAAAGCAGTTTTGTTTTTTTCCGGTTCTGGTCTGAGTCCATAACATCTGTCTACAGAAGAGAAATTGTTCCTACAGCTCAGTGTCCCCATCCCGGATTACTCTGTAGGTCTCCGAGGTGGTGGTTTCCCTCTGCGTCTTCTGGAGGCTGTACTTGGTCTGCTTCAGAGGGACGCTCACTGAGGAGACGTATTGCACAGAACGCCTCATGGCGACTCTGAAGGACGGCGTTCTGGCTGTGAAGAGGATGAAAATCTGGAAACCCTGAAGAAAAACAAGACGAAGGTTAGTTTTAACTCTCCGCTTCATTCTAAGCTTTAAAAGTGACCCAAGTAGCAGTGACTTGATGGGGTTTAATGCAAGAAGTTTCCATTTCAGCCTTAAGTGGGCGGAGTGGGTGGAGCCTACCTGTGTGGTGGTACAGAGGCAGAAGACGATACTGAACAGAAGGTGGGCGTGTCCTGTGGTGACGAGGACCAGGTAGCCCAGAGTCCAGGACAAACCCAGCATCACGGCCAGAGAGAAACTGACCAGGAACTTCTTAATCAGCGTTGAGCGTTTGGTGCTGCAACAGGATTTATATGCATGCAAAGTTACTGATCAAACATAAACAACTAGACTGGAAGAAAATAAAATGAAAACTAACACTGAATACATCCATATGAATTAAGACACATGAATGAAAATACTATAGAATAAAATTAAATGATAAATATCAGTGTCTAAAATCAGATAAAGATAATAAACTGGAAAAGAAGTGAGTGCAGACCAGCTCATTTTCACCCATATTATGATTTCCATGTTGTTATAGTCCCATATTATTTTTACATGGATACACTGTTCGATTCACTGATAATCAAAACATAACTTTAGCATTTGAAACAACAATATTATTAAGTGTCAAATATTTATTTAAAACATAGCAGCCGTATTGCAGTTCTTCTTTATTTATGTCAACATCCAAGCCGTTTCTTCCGGCGGACTAGGTGAATGCCACCAGGGTGCCCCAAAGCTGCATCTGCAGCCTCTTCAGAGGAGAATTAAAATGTCCGTTTTTATCAGTAGCTATTTCATATGTTTATTACTCCCCTTATAGGCTTAAAAATTAACGTTGGCCTAAATAAAATAAACTGTAATAGGAAGCACTGGCTGGTCTTTTCTTTTTTGGCATTATTAGGTCGTTTTATATACAGTATATGGATGTTGGACACACATGTCACACGACACACCCACGCTCACAGTGAGTGACGTAGCGGACTGGCAGGTATGATGGGAGTGATTGACAGCTACCATTCATCCTGTTAGCAAGAGGATCAAAAAACAAACAAACACCATATTGGATTCAATAATGAGTTATTCCAGCGGGGCGGAATAACGAAAGAAAAAGAAAACAGGTGAAGATAAACGGGCAAAGGATAAAGATAAGTTAGTAGTTGTCAACACATTAGTCCTGTTAGAACCAAGTTTCAGGGATCCACAAATCTTAAGAATTTTTAAGTGGCCGCGTTTAACATAAATTATCTTGACTGGAAATGTATTTCAGATATCTTGAATTCAAGTATTCCTAGTCTAAATTAACATTTTAGATAACTAAAATAATATTCTTACTAAATCTTTGTGCTATGTTTCTAACATGAAAAGTGTTTTATAAATAAAATTTTATTTAAATTGATTTAGGACAAATGACGTTACATGCTGTAGTCAGTCCTCTGTCATTGTTCAGTAGAAGTTGTCTACCACACATTTGACACTTAATGTTATTCTAGCCTTACTTAGCTGGATTAATTTATTGAGCTTGGTGTGTGTTTCATGGGCTCATGATTAGAAGTGTGTTTCTGTTTTAAAAATCAAATGTTTGATGTAATTATTTTACGATGTTGACTATTATAGACTATTGTGGCAGTGGATCATTTATCTTTTTATTACTTTTTATTACTTTTTTATTACTTCAACTAGTGTGTAAACCAATGCAAAAACATTTTGTAATTGGGTAAAAGCTTGAAAGTGACACTGCATTCACAATGTTTAATATAAAAACAAACTAAATTTATTTTCCTGTATTACTGCAACATCACTATAATAATATGGAAAATGCTCTCATGATCTATTTTGCTTGACGATCTAAGGATCTTTGTCTTTACAGGAATAATATATTTTGGAGCACCAGGCATTGATCCTGCTCTCTGCCTGTGACTGTGGCCTCAGCAGAGAGGAGCTTTTAAAAGCTGAAGCTCATCAAGACCTACCTAAGGTCATCTATGAGATGGCATTGCCTCACTGGTCTTGCATTACTCAGCATCAACTATGAAATGGGCAAACAGCTGTTATATTAGGACATCATTGATGACTTTGCAAATAAAAAAGTCAGGAAGCAGACATTTTGAGGATGATACACTGTGGCTGTTACTGTGAATAATGTGTGTTATTATTAGGTGTTATACTGATAAGTGTAAGTCGAAGGTAATTTAGCATTCCATTAAGTGTTGGTCTGTTGGATTTTCTTATTTAAAGTAAACTTTTTTATAAAATATTTTATATTTTATATTTATTGGCATATTGACAATTATTTTTCTTTGTATTATCGTGTTTTTTAAAACAGTTTAAACTGTTTATAGACTTAAGATGTTTCATTTTATCTGCAGCCTGTTTTGCTCATGAAGTGTAATAGATGCTGGCATCTCAGTAGACCATGTAAAGGGTTAGGAATCTCTTCATCAGAATTTGACAAACTAGAGGCCCCCCAAACACCATCTTGCCTTGGGCCCTCACAAAGCTAGAAATGACCCTGTCAACATCTACAAACCAGTGTTGTGTATGTGGACTGGAAGTGAAGACCAGATCCACTAGGCCTGGCTGTTATTCCAACATATGCAAAACAACTCTATATTTGTTTAACAAAAGTTTTTTTTAAACTTTCCAGCTGACTCGTCAGACTTCTATCTAGTTTTTGATAAGATTTAAAAATAACCAGCAGCTCAATATCCAAAATATCTTAATGTACTCAACATAAAATGGGATTCACAGGGATGTTATTGCATTCTGTATGAGCCATACAACCCACCTCTATATTTTTTTACACCATTTAGCATTGTAAAAATAATACTGTTGCATAACAATAATATTATGTAATTTTTTTCTCGCAGAGGTAAAAGAAGCATTTTTTAAATTACTGTGCCCACAGTTCCTTCCACAATTCCTGGAAGCTAAGTTAGGTTTTCCCCATTTAACCAACTGGAACAATGTGTTTTACCTGGTCAGGTTGGTGTCGACCCTGCAGGTGGTCATAGAGATCAGAACCAGTAGAACCACATTGTAGATCAGGATCAGACCCACTGGAAGCAGGAAAGCCCAAAACATTGGTTTCCCAAAGTTGAAGTGTTTGTTGTTATCCAGAGCTGCAAGCCAGCAGCTACAGCACAAAAACCAGGAGAGAAGAAAACATCTGTCAGATGGGACAGCGATGGAGATATTAGCTGTAAACCAGGAAGACTCCAGATCTGGACCCACAATTCCTCCTGTCTGTATCCCAGAGGATTATCCATCCTGTAGCTCACTGCTAATGTGATTGCCATGACAACAGCAGGAAATCCTGTCAAGAAACAGGAAACAAAGTTTATTTCATTTCATAAAGTTTTTCTCCAAAGAATTTATCAGTTCTGTATCTAACCTCTGTGGAAATTTGATATTTTACCTATGTTGCACTTTAAATACTGTTTTAAAGTTGTTTTCATTTATTTTAGCACATTTAAGACACTTATCAAGAAATGTCCACGTTTATTACTGAAGCTTAAGAGCCATAAACTTATAAATAAACTTATCAAAAAGTTGCATAAATTGGATGATTTATTTGTCATAAAAAAGCTTCTTCTTTTCCATAAATCTGATTCTTTTGGCAAGTCTGTTTTAAAAGTGAAGTCTGTCAGGAAAATGTTTGTGGGATGAGCAGCAAGGTTCAGAACATGGGTTGTTTTTTCAGTCTAACATCATTTAAAGCCCATTTCTTCTTCCTTATGTATGTACATTAGGATATTAGTTTTGAAACATTGTCATACGTTGCTGTCGTCATTCATCTGTCAGTCTTTTACGTTCCCATAGTTGTTAAATCAGTTCATCCACTAGTGGCCGGTGCTGAATTCCAATTTCATTTCCACATTTTTATACCAGTTGGTAGTGTTAATGCACCACTATAAAGTTGTTTACAATTGTCCAAAAACACCAGAAGAAGAAGGAAAAACACACAGGTTTTTTAGCTTTTCTCAGATCCTGCAGATTCTTCATGTGCTTTTTATTTGATGTTTCATCTTCTTCCTGTTCCTCTTCTTCTCTTGGTTGCACCTTTTGTTGTATGTCTGTTATACAACTCATTACTGCCCCATAGTTTCCTGTGGTATTACTCTGCTTTATGTCAAGTGATAGATGGCTAAATCCTTTTAACTACAGCCCAAATTACATGCAAAACTAAAGCAGGAGATGGAGGAAACTGTGCAGAATCAGTTGTTTGTATAACTACAAAAGATTTGGCAATTTTTCATGAAGACAGCCCACATACTCAAATGCTGCTGCTCATCCCAAACATGCATTGACAGTTTATGTACCATTTTAAGTTGACTATTAATGTCATTATATAACTTTTCGGGGTCAGATCTGAAAGCTCATCCTAAGTTTAAAGCCAAATTCAGGCCCTTTCTCATTTTTAAAGAGAAACGTTTACAGCATGAAAATTCACAGACCCTGAATCTCATACCCCATCCAACCCCTATGCTCAGCGGTGTCCAGTGTGATGGCAAGCTGCGGCGCATGGAGCGGACTAGTAAGACCAGCTGGGTGCCATACACGCTGTTCCATGTGAAGGTGGCCATCAGGAAGAAGTGCAGCAGAGCTGCCACTGCAGTGCATGAGCCGTGATCTGGTTGCACATGCACATCAGAGTCCAGGACCTTGTTGTCACTGCTCAGGTTCACACCCCTGTTCTGTTGGTTGGAGTTCTGGACCCCTGAGAGGAAGGTGATGATGAAGGCCAGCAGGCTGACGTAGATGGAGAGCATAGCCAGCTTGGAGTTCAGGTTTAACTGTTGCTCATTAGACTTTCTGTAAAAACTGAACACAAAATGCAACCAGTAAACCTTTTGAGACCAGTTTTCAGAGCCCAGAGGAAAATATAGACAAACTAAATCTAAAAGCTTTAAAGTTTTAAACCTCATATAAAATTGTTTTACTTACAAAAAGTTAAACTCCTGTTTTGTCAACATCTTTTTAAATAAGAGAGAAGCTGCTCAGACATTTTCTAATACTTACAACAGGTCCAACACCTAAAATAAAGATCCAAGCTCCAAAAACAGGTGCAAGACTTGGTGGTGTGCTGGCTTTGACAGTGGAGCTGTTGGATAAATCTGTACATCCTGTAGACCATGCATGTGTACTTTCTGCATAATTTTTAATCAGACCATCCGAGCATTCAACTTACGTCGTTTTGAAGTTACGACGCTCATTAAATGTAAGCTCAGAAAAAAAAAAGAGCAAGTGTGGAAGTTATGAGGCTCTGTAAGCTCTTATGATGCATACTAGTTGGTGACGCGAAGGCTGAGACAATGCCTTCTGTTCTGGGCTGTTCGATTATGACAAAAATTATGATCACAATTATTTTGTCTGAAATTGAGATCACAATTATTTAACACAATTATCCAGTATTTTTAACGCTGTACATCGTGGGTTTCTCGGCTCTGTGTCAAGGATTATAACCGTTGTCACGGTTCTGATTGGTTTTCAATTTATTTGGACACTTCCTGAAGACTGGTGTTAATTGCCAATCAACCTCCCCTGTTCTCTTCTCTTTAAGAAGCAGTGCCTGCCTCAGATCCCTGCCAGATTGTCTGCAGTCAACACTGTGAAGTGGCTTCCTGGCGCCTGTGAGTTTTTCCCCTGACCCGTCCTGTGTTTTCTGACCCTGGCCCTGGCCTCTTGTTCTGACCCTACCAACCCCCCTGTAAAACTAAGTTTTTCTTTCTTACCTTTGAATGTTTCTGGATATTGGACCTGGATGAAGGAATTTGGATTTTGGACCTGGATTAAGGAATTGGATTTCAGATCTGGATTTACTGAGTTGGATTTTGAATGCGATTTATTTTGTGAAGCCAGACACAGGAGTGGATCTAAATATTGTCTTGGATTGAAAGTCTTCATTTCCCTTAGACATCTGTTTCCCACCCAGTTCACCCACCACCAGTGGATCCTGGCTCCTTCATCATAACCGTGAGTGTCACTTAAAATTCTGATATTCCTGTTTTGTCTGCACAGTTAATAATCATCTGTTCATTTTTAGAGACCCTGGCACCTGGTTCACCGACTGCATCACCTGGTCTCCCAATATAACCTTATGTTGCCATATTAAATCATTATTTCTAACCTCAAGTTACTGGCATTTATTGAGTCCATCACATATTATTGTTACAACCATTTAATGCACAGTTCAGAGTTGTTTAATCTGCTTTTATCGCTTATATTTTTTCTCATTCACCTGTTAAGACAGCTGATCTGAAACAGCTGATTAACTTTCACCACCTACTGCAGTTATTCTACATTGACCTGCAGCCGGAGCCGACTGAGACTGGCCGCCTGGGACTGCTTTAGGACGGGAGAGGCTCCAGCTGCTTGTTCCTTACAGTAACCGCAGAATATGTGCCTTCAAGTCAGTCGCCAAAACACCGGAAAAGTCTCTAATAACTCCAGTAAAAGTTGATAGATTTGTCGCTTTTAACTTAAAAGTCTCCAGATTTACCGAGAAACTCAAAGTTGGCAACAGTGGCTGAATGAAACCAAAGTGGCTGTAGGAGTTTACAGCACAGTGCTGCAATGCCAGTGACGTTCAATTAGCAACTGAATACAGCAGGACAGGAAACTGCAAAGAGCAAAATAATTGCACCGTTTTATTATGATTGCTGAAAACCCAGATCGTAATTGAGATTAAAAGAAAAATCCGATTTAATCACCTAGCCCTATGCCGTAGTGCGTAGGTAGGAATACGGGTTACGCTGTCACCAGCAGCATCCTCAGCCTAACTCTGCAATTTCGTCTTAGATGTTTGTACTGTAATTGTGCATCATGAGCCCCAAAAAGGAAAGCAGGATCTTCTGAAGATGCCACCAAGCAGTGTTCTTCCATCCTAATCAAGACAGAGAAGCTGTTTGTGATTTGGATCGAGGATCCAAATCAGCGTAGGCTTTCCTGTAGCCTACTCTTCCTTCAGGAATAGGCATGGCATATTTTTCAGATGCTGAAAGGTCAAAATGCTGAAAAGGAGGTATTTACCGCCAGCAAGGGCTGGCTCACGGACAAAATGGCGGCGACCACTTTTCCGGGTGGTCTAGCCAAGAACATCTGGGAGGGCAGCTACCTACCTGAGCAAGTTTTTAATGAAACCGGACTATTCTGTAATTAGATGCGAAATCCCACTTCGACTGACGGCGAACTTCTGGATTCTCACAGAAGACCCAACACCCGGGTACCTGACTGAGCTAAAACAGCAGATAGATGAAGAGAAATCCATCGAGTCCCCAGAACCAAGGCATTTCAAAACCAAGGGCTTGGTTTTCATTTCTTGAACAAGCTATGGTGCAATTTGAGGCAGGGGACCCCAATCTAGAGCATTTTTCAATAGCTTCAAGAGGAGTGATGGACAGTGATTTACAATAAGCTCTGGGAGGAAAAGATTTCCTTCCAGACGGACATCTCAAAATACATTACCAAGGTGGAGAGGTCAGCATAACCCCTACCTTCAACATCAGCATCTAGAGAAGACCTGTCATCTGCTACATCATCATATGACCCTGATTCACCAGAGGCCCTCACAGCCTCCCCTCCTCCTTCTCCCACCACTTAACAGTAAGCAAGACAAGGACAGGAGTTATAGTGAGTGACTTATTTATCTTATGTTATGGTGTGTTATATGAAAATTCCAACTTGCGCGGAAATTTGGGTTACAGCATAGGAACAGAACTCGTTCGTAACCCAAGGACCACCTGTAAATACAAAGTTTCGACACTTTCCCATTGGATTTAATGGGAAAGTGTGTCCAAACCTTTGACTTTAAGATATATATTCACTAAAAAGCCTGGGCTATGAGTGGAACAGTGTTTTGCTGGTCACTGGGGCAAATCTCTGACACATGGGGAGTTTGGCAAGGCCTTTCTAGAAGATTTTGGTCTACCATGCAGTGACTCAGGAGGGTGAAGCAGTGCTCCAATAACACAGCACAATTGGAATGAGGGGCCACTGACCCAGGTATGGTGTTTGCAGTATTCCAAACTTAGTGCCAATCTGTTGTGTTTAAGGAGCTGAGCCAAAAGACAAAGCTTTCGTTTTACCAGTCAATCTCCTTTCCTAGCCTCATCTACAGTCACAAGCTGTGGGTAGTAACCATTAGAATGAGATTGTGAATACAAGCAGCTGAAATGAGTTTCCTCCACAGGCTCTCCCTTAGTGACAGGATGAGAAGCTTGGTCAAATGGGAGAAGGTCCGAATCGAGCTGCTGCTCATCCACATCAAGATGAGCCAAATGAGGTTGCTTGGGCATCTGGTAAAAAATGGCTCCTTGATGCTTCCCTGGTGAGGTGTTCTAGGCATGTCTTTCTGGGAGGAAACCCAGGGAAGACCCAGGACATGCCAGAGGGAATATATCTCTCAGCTGGCCTGGAAACACCTCAGGATCCCCCGTGGTGAGCTGGCAATTGTGACTGGGAAGAGAAAAGTCTGGGTTCTCTACTTAGGCTGCTGCTCCTGCAGCAATTTTAATACACACAGTTAAAAAAAATTTTGTCCAGTTACAACAAATACAAACGAGCTAAAGAAACCATTAGAAACCATCACAACCAGAACCAGGAAGGAAAACCTCCTTTCAAACCAGAACCAAGAAGAAAAACTTCTATCATAGGGAAAAACCTCCATCACAACCAGAACCAAGAACTAAAACCTCCATCAGAACCAAAACCAAAAAGAAAACTTTAATCAGAACCAAAACCCTTGAGAATAACTTCATCAGAACCAAGAACTAAAACCTGCATCAGAACTAAAGCCAAGAAGCAAAACGTCCATCAGAACCTAAACCTTAGAGAAAAACCTCCATCAGAACCAAAACCAAGAAGGAAATCCTCGATCAAAACTGAAACCAAGAAGAAAATCATCCATGAGGCCCAAAACCATGGAGAAAAAGTGATGATGCAATACTTTTGAAATACACTTGCAAATCTGCCTCAAAGAAAAATTTGCATTTATTTATATAATTTTAAACTTGAGAAGCCTAAAACTTGGACCGGACATTTTCCACATTAATCATGACATTAATCAGGGGGTTAATTGAGATTAAAAAAAATATCTATTTTACTGCCTTACTTTTCACTCAGGTGATGGATGATGGTTACAACCAAACCCAAGATGGAAAAAGACAGGCCGATGATGGAGATTACATTCAGTGCTTCTGCATACTCGTACTTGTCCCTGAAAGACTGAAACACAGACTGAAACTACTTAGAAAGTCTTCATCATCACCATCATGTTTTTGTATAAAACTGCTTACAGTGCTGCAACATTCACCCAGAGAGCAGCAAAATTAGTGGTGTGGTTGCAGAAACATCTGAGGGTGTCATTTGAAGCATCTCCTTTGGAGCAGCCATTGGTGCTCCAGTCCTGTAGACTGTAGTTCCAGAAAACACAGGAGAAGTCGTGCAGAAACGAACCATTTAGTACCTGAAACACCAGCAACATCAGAAGACAGAACATGTACACACATATACACAGAATAAAGGAAATTAACTAATGAACTTGGTCTTCTTACTGCTGGTTTGAACAGCATCTCCACCTGCTGTGGCACCACATTACGCTCCTGACCTCTGATGCTCCCGGACAGGACCCTTATGGTGGCCCGGCTTTTCCGGTAGAGCCTGGATGGGAAGAAACGATCGTTTTGGTAGAGGACGAAACCCAAAGAGATGTTGGACTGCTTCTGATGAGCGCTGCCACTTTTTCCTGGCAACAGATAGAGAAATTCCTGTTATTAGTTATGAAGATTGTGGCTCTTTGCAGAAGCCATACAATGTGAGATGTCTTCAAATCTTTCAGCTTCTTCAGATGATCAGATAGTATCAGCTCTCAAAAAAATCTTCACAGACAACATCCAACATGTTCTGGTGTAAAATCTTTGCTGCAGGAGACTTACCTGATGGGAATCGTATGTAAATCACTGCCTCAGATATGAACCCATTTTCCATAACAATCTCTGATGTGTTGGTGTTCAGATGAATTCTGTCTGCCACAAAACTACCAGATGTCCCTGAATGCAACATAATGACAACAGCTTAAATTATTTATATTAATATCACAAGAGTTGTTTTTTTACATAATCTTGGTGGGCTAAATATTGTCTTATATACCAGTTTCTGGATACACTGGAAGGAATATTTATGAAAAGGAATCTGCTTTATATTATGGATGTTTCACTTTATTCAATTTGTAGCGCCATCATAAAAATGGGACTTTCCACATCCACACATGTTGTTGGACTCAGATAAAGTAACATGAGAAAACAAAGATAAAGAGAATAAGTACCACAATGACAAGTAGCTAAAACCATAAAACCATAAACAGTTTTTAAGCCTTTGTTTGACCCAGAAATGCCAAGCTGGGACTTAAAGGACTTGGCTTTAGTGTCAACACAAAACTTCAGTTTTACAGTGCTTCATTAAGGTTTGTCACAGTGGGTGTTTCTCAATTCAGGGTCTGCACACTTCCAAGTGCGCAGACTGCATAGGCAACGAACTGTTCTACGTCGTCTGCACACACCGAAGTGTGCTTACTGCCAGTAAAATGAGACAGCCTATCTAGTGGTCAAGAATTACCCATAGTGCTCCGGTCCTCTGTTGCCTGGCAACTACATATGCCAAGTTTATCTAATTACTGATCCCAATCTTTCACAAAAAGACACAAAACTATTTTTAAAATGATAGAAAATTGTACCAGTAATTTAAATTAGATTTAATTTCATTTTCCTTTGTGTCTAAAGGACAGACATGAGGAGGTGGCGGTTTTGAGGAGCTCTCCTCTGGCTGACAGCTCATCCTGTCAATCTTAGACGTTAACTTCAGTGAATAATACTCCATGTTAGACCCATATACAGTCATCCTCATATTTATTCATACCCTCCCATTAAAAGAGAAAAACAGTTGCCTGGGAAATAAGCTGAAATTGACAAAAGTAATAATAAGTAATAATTAAAGCCGCAAGAGGCATCCATCGGGTCCTCGCCTCATGCCGAACCCTCCACCCAAGTCCTGGTTCTCCTAACGCTACATGTAAAGGACCCGCAGAGCCAGTTCATTTTAATAGAGAAATACAATTCACATATTGAGAAAAGAATGTGTGAAGGACCTACCAAATATGAATAGTTACAGTTTTGGTGCACATTGTATGAATTTGTGCAATGATATAAGCAAACCGTCTTTCATGGCGAGGAGGTTTTTTTCCAAGATGGCGGACACTCCGTTGCCATGGTAACAGGTGCTAAATATAGTTTTTTGCTTGTCTAGGGTTGATACACATGTGTGCCGAATTTCGTAGCCCTAGCTCAAAGTAGACGATCGGGCCCCTAGGGGCCCCCCCAAAATGTGCCCCCCCCTCCCACAATACATATTACAATGCGTTAAGGACCTACCAAATATGTATTATTAGAATTTTGGTTCCGATCGGATGCATTTCTGCAGAGATATAAGCAAACCGTGTTTCATGGCGAGAACACTTTTTTCCATGGGTTGCCACGGTAACATGCTTTGTCCTGTTGGAAAGATTTCACTAACTTTTGCTCCCCATCATGTCACAAAGCTTCCTGCTGAGTATGGAGCCAATCGCATGAATCCCCTCAGACTAGTTCGTTCAAATACGATGCGCTCAAAGTGATAAAAAGGGCATAAACACCAAGATGGCGGACACCCCGTTGCCATGGTAACAGGTTCTCAATTGAGTTTTTTGCTCATATTGGTTACATATACATGTGTACCAAATTTCGTAGCCCTAGGTCAAAGTAGACGATCGGGCCCCTAGGGCCCCCCCCCAAAATGCCCCCCCCCCCCACAATACATATTACAATGCATTAAGGACCTATCAAACATTAATTATTTTAATTTTGGTTCCGATCGGATGTATTTCTGCGAAGATATGAGTGAACCGTGTTTCATGGCGAGAACGCTTTTTTCCATGGGTTGCCACGGTAACACGCTTTCTCCTATCAAAAAGATTTGAATAACTTTTGGTCCCCATCTTGTCACGAAGCTCCATGGCAAATGTGGAGCCAATCGCATGAATCCCCTCAGACTAGTTCGTTCAAATGCGATGCGCACAAATTGACAAAAACGGGCAAAAATATGGTCGTAAACGCCAAGATGGCAGACAGCCGGTTGCCATGATAACAGGCGTTTCATTGACTTTTCTACATGTCTTGAGGTGATAGACATGTGTACCGAATTTCGTTGTCCTCCGTCAAACTAAACTTTTTTGACCCCATTCTAGAGGCCATTTTTGGCGTTTCTAGGGGGCGCTGTCGAGGTATTTTTGCATTGGCGTGCATACAAATGCCAAATTATCGAAATTTTCACCGGACGTGAGGTGTGTGCCAAGTTTCGCAACTTTTCACGGGGTCTAAGGGGGTCAAAATTGAGCGAGTTGTGCTTAGAACGAGAAGAACGAGAATAATAAACATTTGGAAAACAATAGGGCCTTGCCATACTTCGTATGGCTCGGACCCTAATAATAATAAATAAAGGTTTTATGAAAATCATGACATTATTTTGGAATTCTGTTTGATTTACTGTTTTACTGCTGCTATTTTGGTTTGTATATTTTTAGTTTTTCTCTAATTTAGTATTTATTATGCTAAGGGTAATATTTTATATTTTTGAGAATTTTCCTGGTAGGAACCTTTGTTCGCTAGGTGAGTTCCATAGGTGCGCTAATAATGATGCACGCCCTCAGCGCAAGTAAAGCGTGGCTGCTGAGAGGTCAGCTAAAAGTATAAGTTTAAAGATATAAAACGTCTCATTTCTCAAAGTGTGGTCAATCAGCGAGGTACGTTTTTGTTTATGTCTGTCTTTATTTTTATGCATTATTTGTACTTTATTGTATTTTATTTGTGCTTTTTAGTTCGACGGTGGCTAAGGTGGCTATTGTGATAAATGGCAATGGTGAAATGGATGGCAACAAGTGCCTCATAAAGTCATGTCATGTCAAGTCAAGTCCAAAATTAAAGTCCAAGTATGCCATCAGTGAAAGAACTCTTTTATTGACTCTAAATCAAGCAAGACGGAGGTAGAAGTGATATCCTGCTTGTGTTGTTCTCACTCATATGTAAAACGCTTTGGATATTAGCGTCTGCTAAATGCCTGTAGAATAGAAATAGAACAGAATAATTCTGGTTCAACAGAAAGATTTTTTTAAAAGCAAACCATTATGATAAAATAACATATGTTATTTAATGAAATTCATTTGTGGTTATTGGACACAATAAGCTCCTCCCAGGTCCTCCCAGCTTGTCTGCTGTTTGTGTATATACATGAAAATAAACAAATAAATAAATGGTCTGGCTGGTGTGGTACCTACACCGGCTCTCTGTTGCTCATTATTTTCGGGAATGCAATGAATTCTGGGATAAGACAGGGCGCAAAGGATACATCTCTTGTATCCTTTGTCTTAAGCTAATTTGGAGCCAAACGAAGTGCAGATTTGAAGGGTGGACTCGAAGGAGCCTTTGAATTGAGACAGCACTTGGAGCGCCACGATGACGCATGCAGCTGACGAATCCACACTTTGAAGACCCTGAATTGAGAAATACCCAGTGTCTGAGGTCCTCTGGTACCGGCAGCCTTTTAGTTGTTCCTAAATTCAGAACTAAGACATACGGTGAGGCCTTTTTCCGTTATTATAGTCCTCGACTGTGGAACAGCCTACAAGCCTTAGGGCTGCAGAGATTGTTGATGTTTTTAAAAAGAGGCTCAAGACCCATCTTTTTAGCTTAGCATTTAAAGCTGAGCTAGGTAATGTTTGGGAGCTAACAAGATTTGAAAGTGTCCCTGTCTTGGCTCTACCCCCTCTGGTTTTGCTCCTTGCATGATCCAAGGTATTTTTCTTACCTCCACCACGGAGGTTATGTTTTTACCAGTATTCATCTGTTTGTGTTCAAGATAACTCAAAAAGTTATGGATGGATTATAATAAGATTTTCAGGACAAAAGGTATAGACTACTATCAGGACAAGTTCACCCACAGTAGAAATATATGTCTTTGAACAAGATTACCTACCCCATCTTTCACTGATTCTTACTTTATATTTTAATTACTTTATTTATTTATTTCATTCACTCATTCATTATCCTAAGCGCTTAGTCCAAATGAAGGGTTGTGGATATTATTTATTTATTCAGAAATAAATAAATAAATACCCGGGGGGGGGGGTTGTATTATGGACTTTTTTTTGAGCCATTAAAACATTTCCAAGTGAATAAAATGTCCAGATAAGGCAACACTTGAGCAGAAAAACTTCAGCTTTTCTCTCTTTTCTCTGTGCTCATGGTCCTATTTTTCAGCCACAATGGCTCTGATTGCTCTTTGGGGGGGTCTTGGAGCTGAGGTTGGGCACCACTGCTTACAGTGCATGACTGTTTCTCTTCATCTTCAATGGACCCTGCTTTTCATTTGTTCAGCTGTTAGTGATGGTTTATGTTTAATTTCCTTCATCTGTTTTCGTCCTGACATTAGTCCACCTGTGTGTTTCCATTTTACAACCTTCCTATTTGTTTGAACAGCTGACTGGGAACAATTTTTTCCCAGACTATGAGTTGGATTACTTTCTTAAAGAAGTTTTTTTTTTTTTAACCCTTTGCATTGTTTCCACTGACAGTTTTATGTTTCCTGTCAATCAGCAGTCACATCAGCTCAGCTGCATATTTTGACTTGTGCAGGTATCAGTTTTAGACTCACAGATTTCCCTGTCATTTTACTGTAAAACTCATGATTCATTAGTTTTTGCCAGGATCTCTATATGTGAAGAGATGAACTTCCGATTTGTGCTGAAACCATGGGTTCATGTGGTGGGAATGATGGATAGTATGGTTTAAGCCTTCATAGCGATGATGACTCGATCCAAGGAGGTGCTGTGTTGGTCAAAGAAGTGATAAACTCCTGTGGGAAATACTTTTTTAGAATTGCCCTTTTTTCTATTAAACAGGCTAAAAAATTGTCAGTGCACCACATTATTATGTTACATTCCCATCAGTACAAACTGGAAAAGGCCTCTACAGACCCGCAAAGTTCATTCACACTTATATGAAAGTGATGCTGTGTGTTACTGACCTGTGAGTGAGGTAAACTGAACTCCTTGAGAGTCTGCAGCATGGATCTGTGCTGACTGAACCACCAAGTTTGGTTGAACCACCTGAGACTGAGACGCGCTAAGACTGAGGCTGAGGTTCACTGAAAGCTGGTCCAGAGTCTGAGTAAGGCTGAACACAAGAGGTACACCAGAGAAAGGCACACTCAGTCACATCTGATGTGTTAACCATGCAGTAACATCCAGTTTCATGTCCAGTTTAATGGCTCCTTCTGGAGAATCAGGTCTCACTACAGTCTTATGTCCAGCTTTGTCTCTAATTGGACTTTTTTCATGTCTTTGCTTACCTCTGAGTCGCATTATTTTCCTCTGTGCTGTCTGGTACTCTGGTGTTGAGCAACTGGCTGACTGTGGCAACTGCGGCCACCCTAACACTCTGCAAACACCAGTCAGATTTCTACTGTCAGCACCACACCATCGTCATCATCCCTAAATACACACTAATTCCAATGCGAAGTCACTGGGGGGCTGCAGCCAATTCCAGGGTACACCCTGAACAGGTCACTAGTCCACCTAGGACACAAAAAAAAACCTCAAACTTGCTTGTTCTTGTGTTTGTACCTCCGTAGCATTTGGAGACAGCAGCAATGTGTTGGTGATCTGAGCTGCTGTAGTCACGTCTTCAGTTGTTAGTTCCTCAGGTCTGGATGTGAGAATCTGAGTGCTGGACGCCAGCGTCTCTAAATCTCCAACACTGGTGAGCTGAAGGACCAAAACCAAGAAGCTTGAAATCCAAACTTCTCTGAGGGAAAATAAAACTTCCAAAATGAAACTAGAAGGGACATTTATGCACCTGAGGGGATATTCAGTCATTTTAATTCAGTAATCCTTTTCGGTAACAAAAAAATAGCACTTCTCACATTTTGCTGTATACCGCTGAGCGTTTGTTCACACTGTAAGACATGTGGATGGCTGAAACCTGCGGAGGAACATCTGGTCGAAGCCATCGGTTTTCCAGCTGAGTGGACATGAAGGGAGTTACATTAGTGGACAGAGAAATTTCAGCTAATTATGGTTCATAGTTTGGTAAATTCTGAACTGAAACTTACCAGCACTAGTTCCATTTGGACATTTGTCATCTGAATATGCAAACCAACCAATGGGTGTGGATGGGAATTTAAAACCCAACAGCACTGTGGCATTGCAGACATTGCCTAGAAGTACCAGTACAATGGAAGATGAGCTATACTTTAAAAAAAAAAAAAAAAAAAAAAAAAAAAGAAAGTCTGGTGTATATTCAGATATAATTTAGTTTAATCCTGGCTATTCTATTTCAAACACAACTTGCTGTTAGCAGTCTCACTTGAGTTTGCGCATTTTGGTTGCAGGTTGTGCAATCACTTTCCCTCGGTTTGATTTACATGAACAATCTGATTTTTTGGATGAGAAGACAGGAAACTCATCTGATCTTAAAAATAGGGAAGCTTGAAATTCTGTTTTCAAAAACATCCCAGACATGCGGCATCAGATTAAAAATAACTTGCTGAATATGTAATACTTCTCAAATCATTCCTGAACCGTATTCCTATTATCTCTTTATCCTAGGAGCACAAATCAAAGACTTCTGGACTTATTCAAGTTTGGTTTACTGGGATCTTCATCAACTTGATGACTAACACCTTGTCATTTATCATGAATTATTAAATGTCACTTATGGATGTTTTTAACTACCGAAAAAAAGTTGGAAAGCGGCAAAGTCTACTGAAAATCTCCATAGAGTCAATTTACCGGAAAAATTTGATCAGCACCAGAGTTATTGGATGTTTTACTGTCCCAGTCAAAGATGAGAGAAATGGGCCATAAGTTTTCATCAGTTTTTCCTGAAGAAGCACCAGCAATATATTGGATTTTATGAACAAGTGAGACCAATAAATACACTGTTGGCCACAGATACACATCAGGCCACCAGGACAATGCCAATTAGTCAGATGGAAAGTTTGTGCTTTCTGTTCTTACTTTCTGTTCAATTCCACCTTTGATGGTTTTGTTCCAGGTGTTCTATGGGTGGACAAATTAGAATTTTCTTCAGTCTACATCAGAGGAATAGAAACAAATTTTTTGTCTGTTGATAACAGAAAAAGCCAAGGCTACTAAGAGAGGTGTAAGTGTCTGATGCCGCCTGCTGAGGCGTGTTTTAAAGAGTGATTGAAAGCTTAGAAAGTTCCGATGACCTGCTTATTACCACAAAAAAAGTCTATATTCTTTGAAATGTGGAATTAGACACAGCGTGGAGATTGTCATAATTTTACTGTCTGAAAATATCAAAGAAGAATCCACTTGAAGATGGCCAATGCTTGATCTCTTGCCCTGCTTCACCTCAGCTTCAGGTGGGCTAGTTCAGTCGACAAAATTGCCATTAAACATGTTTCAAGGAATTTTCGGGCAGATTTGAATGATGTTTGGTTATCTCTACTAATTCTTCATTCTGATGTTAGATGGTATTTGTTCATTGCCAGAAATAAAGTAGACGTTTCTGTTCAGGTCTCACCTGTTGAGCATGTTGGTCCAGTCCACTCGTCTGGACAGAGGCAGACACCGTTCACCTCGATGCCACCATGTTCACAGTGAAGATGGGCCGTGGTTGGAGGAGGGCTTGTTGTAGGAGCAGTGCTACTGGTAGTAATGTAAGGTACTACAGTAGTATGCTCTGTTGTTATGATAGTAATGTCAGGTGTGACAGTAGTACTCTCCATGGTTATGTGAGTAACATCAGATATTACAGTAGTGCTCTTCATACTTGCATTAGTAACGTCCTGTGTTACAGTAGTACTTTCTGTGGTTACTTTAGTAACATCAGGAGGTACAGTAGTACTCTGCACGGGTATGTTAGTAATGTCAGGTGTTACTTTAGTACTGTCCGTGGTTATGAGAGTGACGTCAGGCGTTACAGTTGTACTCTCTGAGGTTATGTGAGTAATGTCAGGTATTACAGTAGTAATCTCCGTGGTTGCATTAGTAATGTCAGGTATTACAGTAGTACTCTCCGTGGGTATGTGAGTAACGTCAGGTGTTACAGTTGTACTCTCTGAGGTTATGTGAGTAATGTCAGGTATTACAGTAGTAATCTCCATGGTTGCATTAGTAATGTCAGGTGTTACAGTAGTACTCTCCGTGGATATGTAAGTATAATCAGGTGTAGCAGTAGTACCCTTTGTGGTTATGAGAGTAATGTCAGGTATTACAGTAATACTCTGCGTGGTTACATTAGTAACGTTATGTATTACAGTAATACTCCCTGGGGTTATGTGAGTAACGTTGGGTGTTACAGTAGTACTCTCTGACGTTATGTGAGTAATGTCAGGTATTACAGTAGTACTCTCTGACGTTAGGTGAGTAATGTCAGGTATTACAGTAGTAATCTCCATGGTTGCATTAGTAACATCAGGTGTTACATTAGTACTTTCTGTGGTTATGTTAGTAATGTCAGGTATTACAGTAATACTCTCCATGGTTGTGTCAGTAATGTCCAGAGTTACAGTAGCACTTTCTGTGGTTGTATGGGTAACATCAGCTTCTACAGTTGTACTTTCTGTGGCCACGTTAGTAAAATCAGGTATCACCGTATTACTCTTTGTGGTTATGTTAGTAACCTCAAGTATTATAGTAGTACTATCTGTGGTTGTGTTAACTACATCAGGTATTAAAGTAGTACTGTCTCGGGTTGTGTGAGTAACATCAGGTATTACAGCAGTACTCTCTGTGGTTATGTTTGTAACGTCAGGTATTACAGAAGTAGTGGGGCCTCTAGGAACAGTTGTGATCCTGTCTGCAGCTGGGGTGATAGCAGTTTGTTCAGCAGAAGAGGTGAGCAAAGAGAAAATCAGACTGGAAGAACTCAGAAGGATTGTAGTATTTGTAGTATCAGCAGTACTTCTTGTGGCGCTTAACTGTCCTGCAGCTGCCATCGATGCTAAAGAAACAGTTGTAAAGAAGTATATTAGAGTCATACTCATTAGTTTGGTTATGCTGACATGCCAGTTTTTAGCAGGACTCATGCTAGCTACGCTGACAATGTTTTGCATACTAACTAACTAAACTTGGGGGGGATTCTGCTATATCTCAATTCTACTTTGGAAGTCAGGTGCATATTTTGTGAATGCTGTTGGCTATCTAGCATTTACCAGAAGTTGAACTGTTTTCACTTTAACATGAACATGAACATTGTAAGATGAACATGGATCAACGATGAAGACTTAGTACCTCTGTAGCACCACCAACAATGATGGTTCACATTCTGCAAGGCCTCTACTAATCAAGTTCAGCTCCACAGAGCCATTCCTGATTGAAATTCTCTCCAATCTCTATTTCCTTTCCAGGTTCCACATTCTTCCTGCCTCATAATTATCTGAACACTGATCCCTGCTCTTACCAGTGACCACCGATACTTGCCTACCCCATTGGATAAATATCCTGATCCCTCCTCTGTATGACCATTGCCTGTTCTTTTGACCACGCTGTTGGACATTGGACATATGCTCTACTGGTTGTAGTATTAACAAATCCCAGACTCAGGCTGTCTTGGAGTACATTGTTGCACTGCACGACCAGGCTGCTCTTCCAGGATCTTTTTTTTTCATCTCCATTCTTTCTCATCCCTTTTAATAAATAAATTTCTATTTAAACATTTACTTTGGTATGGAGTTAAATTTTTGGGTCCTCTGGTTTGCCCATTACAAAAGAACGGTAAAAGAGCATTGAATTGAACCTTTAATCAACAATAGCTCTTGATGATGTGGTTCTGTATTAGGAATGACAAGAGTTGTTTCCCCATTATGTGCCCAATTCTCTGGTCCATGCAAATGTTAGCTTAGCTAAAGTAGTCTAAAAATTCAGCAAAGAGGTTTAGAAGTTCAATCTGCCGTTTTGGTGTGGTTTTGTACAGCATTTGTGCACACAGTCCTTTCTATTAGCTGATATTATCCCTAGAACACAAGCGTAGCATGAAAATCAACGTAGCATGGGGGAAAATCACCCAAGCTCAGTGGTCGAGGGTTAAGCAGTGCAGCTAAATAACGTCTGGCTGTGTCTCTGGATGGCAGAGGAGAGCTGTAGTTCTTCCTCCATTTACCTTTTCAGATTGGTAAAAGATTATCAATGTTAATGCTGTCAAGTTTTTTTTTCATGGTTAAGGTGTTGTATTACTTTGAGGTGTGCCGGTAAGCTTCGTGAATTATTTTGCTCTGTTTTTATGAGCCAGCAGATCTACCAGACCTTGGTTGATAAGCTAAACTTGCCTTTCAGTGAGCTGTTCTTAATGAACATTTGTACATTTTAATATTTTTTGTCTTTGAAATTGAAACAAGAGCAGTACATTCTTTAGAGCATTTTGAGGTGTGACCAGATCATTTTACTGTTTTAACGAGATCAAAGTCCTGGATTTATGCAGACCATGTGAAAATCAGATGATTACATCCATTATTTGTCCAGACCGGGAACTGTGTGGTTGTAGTGACATGTGACTTCATTGCTTTAGTGGTTCATCTCTTTTGGTACTTCAACCTCTATAGCCTCGGCTGTGACTCTGAATTGGACTAAGTGGTGTAGAAAATAAATGAAAGATTAAAAAAAAATCTACACTCTGTACTGATTTTATTTAGTATCTTTATCATGGAAACATTGTATTACTGTGACAACTGAATTTGTACTCTGGAGGTAATAGAAGATGTACATGTGTTTATTTGAGGCTGCCAAGGCAGAAGTCATGTATTTGGCAGTGTTGAATTGTCCGTCTGTCTGCAACACAACAGTTATGGAGGGATTTTGATCAAATTTTTAGGAAATCTCAGAAATGTGATAAGGAACAAGTGATTATATTTTGTGGGTGATCCGGATCACTGTTTGGATCCAGAATTCTATTTAAGGATTCTTCACTATGAGCTTCTTACCTAAAAATAAACCCCATAATTATCTGCTTAAAAAAAATCACTCATTTAAGAGTCCTGACAGCTGACTGCAGTCATTTCACTCTGACCCATATTGTCTTATAGTACAAATCATTTTTCCATTTTCCTACAGTATATAAAATAGATCCAGTTATAGGTGCGCAGACCAATAATAGATCTGCCTTCTAATCTTCAATGAACTATATTTACTCTGCAGTAAAACCTGAGTTTTCTTTCCTTTTTGACAATATTTTCCCCATTTGTACATTTATTCAACTTGCTGTAAACCACCAAACACACTTGAGCATTAATCAGCAATTATTATTGCTATGTTGGCTTACAGCTAAAACATAAATGTGAATGTCAAAAACCCAAGCCGGTAAACATTCATTCATTTCTGAACCGCTTAATCCAATTCAGGGTTGTGGGAAAGCTGGAGCCTATCCCAGCTTGCTTTGGGCGACAGGCAGGGTACACCCTGGACAGCTTGCCAGTCCATTGCAGGGCCACACAGAGAGACAAACAACCACTCATGCCCACACTCATTCCTAAGGGCAATTTAGAGTAACCAATTAACCTAACATGCATGTCTTTGTATGGTGGGAGGAAGCCGGAGTACCTGTAGAGAACCCACACGTACGGGGAGAACATGCAAACTCCACACAGAAAAGCCACTGACCAAACCCCTCTCCAGCCAAGGATCAAACCAGTGACCTTCTTGCTGTGAGGCCACAGTGCTAACCACTGCGCCACCGTGCAGCCATTTCTAAACAATTCCTATTTAATCCTTGTAAAGCAATATGGCGGGTGCGCTGGTCATGTTCCAGCAACAGGCTGAGGGCAGTCAATGTTTTTGTCAAAGAGGACGAGTTTCTGTAGACAAACTTCTAGAACTGAACTGAGATATGTCATGTCCTTGTCGTCATTTCCCCACAGTAGGCTGCGGAGCTAAGGCTAATAAAAGTCTGTCACTCTGCATCAGAGTTTAACACACTGACT
The DNA here is from genome assembly GCF_933228915.1 of Telmatherina bonti. Taxonomy (NCBI): domain Eukaryota; kingdom Metazoa; phylum Chordata; class Actinopteri; order Atheriniformes; family Telmatherinidae; genus Telmatherina; species Telmatherina bonti. The sequence continues at coordinate 19,192,973 of NC_136633.1, read as the reverse complement.
TTTCATTCAAAACAAACAGTCACAGTTCATTTTGTGGGACCTGGAACATCTAGACTTCACATAATCACAATTTATCCAGGAGCTTGTTCTTGATTATTTTGTCTGAAATTTACTGGCGGACACATTTTTTTCTGTTTTTTCTATTAATTTTTGTACTTAATTTAACAGTTTACTGTGTATTTTCACTGCAAAATGAACCAATGTAGATTATTAATTTACAAACGCAATGTTTACATATCACACATCATTAAACTCAATTAATGCTCACAAATACTATAATCGTGTCCATAAAAGGAGCATTATGTTGTGGTCCTGTAGTATATCAGCAGATTGACTACAACGATGTGTAGAATTACTGTTACTCGGGTACATTGAGAAGATCCTCATGACATTTGTGAATTATTGCTGACTATTTCAGTCATACTCTAAAACACATCAAACTGACAGAAAAACTTGTGATTTTCTTACCCAACAAAACAAGCCAGAAGGAGACATCCATGTTGCAGGACACACGTTTTCTTATTCCCAGTTATTTAGGTCTCCCATGACTATTTCAGCTGCGGTGGAGGAAGTGATAATATGCAGCTGAACCTTCAATAAAATCATAAAACTTATCACAGCAGCTCAAAGGTAATCATTACCTGCTCCAGTGCAGCAAAACAAAAGAAGTATGTGATTAAAAGGTAGGCCAAGGCATGTTTGTTTGTACATCACATTTCATGTAACCAACAGTTCAAAGTACTTTACATAAAACATTCAAAACATTACAGATGGTGCAAACAAAGCATTAAAAGGAGGGAAAAGCCAGCAACAAATCGAAAAAATAATCATAAAATCCTAAATTTAAATAATTAAAAGCAAGATTCATCAAAATTTAGCATGCAGACTTTGTGCAGGCACATGAGAAAAGAAACATTTTAACCTGGATGTAAACGTGTCGACATGTAGTGAAAGTTTAACCTCCACTGGCAGTTTGCAATCTTGCAGGGAAAGAAGGCAGGAGGAGGCGACACATGAGGGAAGGGCAGGTGAGGCATCTGGAATGACAAGAGAATTAGACACAGAACTAACACCCAAAAGTGCAAGAATGAACCAAAATAAAGAAAAGGAAAAACGTGACCTAGGAACTGAATCCTGACACTAAGTAGTCTGAACTGCAGTTATTAGGGTAAAAAGACAGTCATAACTCACTGATGACAGTTAGCATTTAGCTTCTATTCAGCTTTATTATAGTCTTAACTTTTAGAAGTATCATAAATCACCAAAAGGGAACTGACTTGACCCGCTAATGGTATATTGATCCCAGTTTAAATATGCCAAAACTTCATAAGTTTCCACATCACTGTAATTTCTCATTGCCTCCATTCATCATCATCATATCATCATCATCCTCATCATCATCATCCAGGAAGTGACTAAAGTGAGTTTGAATTTATCTGTGCTGTTTATTACATATAACCTAAATTATAGGATCTGGTCCAGTGGTCCATTTTTCTCAGGAACTGCCTTCCCTGACTGGAATGACCTCTAGCTAAACGCTAGAATATCCTCCATAACAGAAAGGAGATCATTTTGTCCCACAATTCCTTGTGGCTTCAACGCTGGATCAGGTCTAACTAGTTCTACAAACAGTGATTGGTGTGGTTACATTTGAGGATGGTGGGCAGACTGTGAGTGACTGGGACATGTTCCTACTCACACTTTGTTTTCCTTTGATCACCAACAATATCTATAAAGTCAAATGTCTGTGATTAATAACACAGAGTCAGCTTATTAGTTTTATTCCAGGAATCAACCTCTGAATAAAATCCATTAAAGTGTTTGGGATCTGCTATGACGAATATCCATAGTAAAGTAAAAGTTCTTTCAGGAGCTAGATAGACTGATCTGTGTCTCCAAAACAAAATATTCTGATAAACTAAGAGGATGCAGGTCAGGCGCAAAGCAGAGGAAGTTTAACCTTTATTTTCCCAAACACTGTGGTGGGAAATCTTGTTCGCAAACAATATATATGAGCTCTAACAAGGACACAGAAGGAAAACAGAGAATGCAGTATTTTGTGTCTCACTAGGACATGATTGCAGAAACTGATCCCACACTGATGTGTTCATAAACTGGTTTCAGACTGTTTTGGCAGATTAAACATTAAAGCTAAGAGGTTTTCAACTTGGACATGTCTTTGGAAGTCCTGCACACAGGACTTCAGACTGTCAGCTGTGGGTTTTTATTTATATTACTTTTCAATCATTAAGATAAAAAAGGTTGTCTCTATGCTGGGGACTGATGCAGAGCCCCCGCACCAGTTATCTGCACAAGCTGTTGAAGAAGATGGACTGGCTGGACACCCTCCATGCAGCACAGTAAGGAAGCAGTGTGTTCGGTCAGAGGCTCCTTCAAGAGTGATACCATTCCTAGACAGGAGAGTGAAAGATCTGCGTCATTTCCAGCTTTTCCAGCCATGGTGCGGCATAAACACCACTCACAGCTTTATTATTTATTACCAGCAACAAACTCATCATATGTTTAACATCCTGGTTTCACTGTAACCTGATCTTTATTCCTGTCATAATCCTGCTTTATCTTGTTTCCTCATTTACTCAGAAGCCCCCCCCCCTCCCACACAGCCTTGCTTTCAAAAGCAACTTTGCTTTTTTCCATCATAGAAACTAAACAATACTGCTAGAAACAGATGGTGACTTAAGCTCTGAGTAATGTGCAGAACCAGGTTTGATTTACTTTAAACTGAGTCTGAAAATCAAGCAAAGTTCTTCTTAAAGGCTTTAAGTTGCTCTTTAACATTCTGCTTTTGTACAAATAATATGAGAGAAGTTTATCTATTAAACCTTGACCGTGTTTGTAAGAAGATCAATAAATCAATACCACCCATGTGTCACCACCAGGCTTTGTTTGAACCTCTTGTGGTTTTTCTGGAAAAATAAAACTTTTCCTTACATGAACATTCAGGTTCTGAAATCAGTGTTTATCTCCTGATCTGTAAAAACCTGCAGCCTTTATGACATTAAAGCTGACATTTGCTTGCTGCTTGTGAGTTAACTTCAAGACCTTTTTTCTGTTCACAGCTCTTCGTGTTTGATGAAGACCACCTCAAGTGTGGACGATTCAGCTGAAACTGGAAGGTTCTGGTCCAGTTTGCAGGGGGGCCAGCAGGACTTTACTCTGTTGCCGGGGCAGAGGCGCTAATCATTGTCAAGTGACCGCTGTGCTGAGCTGCTGCACACAGTTAATGATTGAACTGCAGCTGAAATGCCTTCGGACAGCAGAGGAAAAAGGGATTTGGGGGGAGTGTGTGACTGAACCTTGCTGGTTTTCTCCCAGTTTGCAGATATCATGGCTCAGCTGGTGGAGTGTGTCCCCAACTTCTCAGAGGGTCGAAACAAAGAGGTGAGCTAAACAATTTGTAGTTTAACTTTTTAAAGTTAGTAAACGTTGATTTTTTTCCCTCTCAGAAATCAGGTAATGTAACGTTTATAGCATGCTGTAATTTGGATGTTAGCAGATGTGGCTATAATAATGTTAATAATAATAATATAATAATGCTTTTTCAGGTTGCCGTCCCTGAACGCCTCCCGTCTGCAGCTTTCTGTCCTCATTCTGATGTAAAATATTTTAACCGAAGCAGAGTTTCTGTGTGAACCCATCAGGTGATCGATGCCATCTCAGCTGCCATTTCCAGCACACCTGGCTGCAGCCTGCTGGACGTTGATGCTGGGGCCTCCACCAACCGCACGGTCTACACCTTCGTGGGCTCCCCTGAGGCAGTGGTGGAGGGAGCGCTGAACGCCGCCCAGCAGGCCTTCAGCCTCATTGACATGAGCAAACACTCAGGTCAGTCTGAGCCCCTCAGCTGCAGTCACAGAACTGTCAGATGCAGTTTGATGGCCCATTTCTGCTCCATTATGGACATAAGTGGAGATGTTCATTCCATCCACTAGTGGGCAGTGCTGAATTCAGAGTTCATTTCCATGCTTTGTGCTGCTATAGTCGTTTAAAATGTTCCAAAAACACCAGAAGAAGAAAAAGTGCACAAAAGTCTTTTATGTTCTCCTTCCCTTCTTCTATAACTTTTTCTTTGTCAGTTTCTGGGTTGTTTTCTTTCTTTTCTTCTTCTTCTCTGGTTTGTCAGCTGTACAAATCAACACTGTCCCCGCGATTTCTGGTATTGTTAAGTTTTTTCTTCCAGTGACAGACAGCTAAGCCCCTTGAAAATAGATTAAGTTGCACGTGTCCAGAAGAGAATGACGAAACACTCCATCATCCTGTATGCATCATATTGCAACCATACCACTTCTGAGACCTTTTGCATTACGTAATGGTGAAAAGTTGGCCTAACATCCAGTGTAACATGATCTGATACTTGTCTTCTGTCCTCCCTGTGGACACAGTAGTTATGTAATAACAGACTACAGTAATGTTGACATCATACAGTAATACTTTGCAAATATGAAAATTAATTTTTGTTATTATTTTGTTAAAGGGCCCAGTATTGAGTTCAGAATAAAATATTTGGACTATTTTCCCCTTTTTTTTCTTGGCATGGGCTTGTAAGGCTTAACTTGTGTTTCCTGTTAAGGCGAGCACCCACGGACTGGAGCGCTGGACGTCTGTCCCTTCATCCCCGTCAGAAATGTCAGCATGGACGACTGCGTTGGCTGCGCCAATGCTTTTGGACAAAAACTGGCAGAGATGCTGCATGTGCCTGGTGAGATTCTGATGCAGATCCAACATGAAGAAGATGATGTTCTAGATCAGGGGTGTCACGCTCCAGTCCTCGATGGCCGGTATCCGGCAGGTTCTTGTTGTTTCCCTTTACCAACACAACTGATTCAAACCAAATGGATCCAGCAGCTTATTGTCAGCCAATTTTTTGAATTTCAGTCAGGTGGGTCAGAGCATGGAGACGAGAAAAACCTGCAGGATAGCGGCCCTCCAGGACTGAAGTTTTACACCTGTGATCTAGATGATCTAAGAAGTTTTGATGGCTCGTATGTCATCCGCAGATCAGATACTTACTCTTGACCATAACCCTTTATGGCCTTAAACACCAGCTGCAACATTTTAACATAAACTCTTTGTATCAGGAAGCCAGTGGAGAGATGTGAGATTCACAGTGATACGTTTCCTTTATTCAGGTCGTTGTGACGACACAAGCTGCAAATTCTGGGTTATAGACAGAGGCGGTCCTGGCTAGCTTTGCGTCCTGGGCAAACCACCCATCGTGAACTACTGACTTTTTTTTTTTTTTTTTTAGGGTGCTTGTGCACCCCCAAAAAGATTGCGCCCTGGCCGGTCGCCCACATTACCCATAGCAAAGACCGTCCCTGGTTATGGAACTGAAAATTACCAAAAATAAGCATCAGAAGGACCATTGTGGTGAAAACTGTGTGGATTTTTTTTGTTTTGTGTGGCTGTAATACTCTTCTGCATCCTCAGAGTGGCAACACTTCGGAAATTTTCTTTATTATCAGTTAAAAAAAAAAAAAAAGATGATGTTTTGAGGAAGCTTTGAATCGTCTTTCATCTGTCAGGACATTAAAGGGACATGTCAGGGAGTTCAGAGGACAAATGGCTGCAGAAATTCTGTTTTAAACATTTAAGGTAAAGACGACATGAATTCTCCACAGTGTATCTTTATGGAGAAGCAGCTCGAACTGAGAAGAGGAGAAATCTTCCGTCTGTTCGAGCCGGAGAGTACGAAGCTTTACCCGACAAGGTGAGGCGCTAGGAGCCTACAGGTGGTTGACTGACATTTCCGATAAACATCATACATCTGGACTTTGCATTTTTTCTCTCTTCCAGCTTAAACACGATGAGTGGGCCCCTGACTTTGGCCCCGCCCTCTTTGTACCATCATGGGGTGCCACGGTAACAGGTGCTCGCAAGTTTCTCATTGCATACAACGTGAACCTGATCAGCACCAAAGAGCAGGCTCATCGCATCGCACTGGACATCCGGGAGCAGGGCCGAGGGAAGGACCAGGTGCATGTTGGGAGTCTGAACCACTCATTCAATGTCGGAATAAGGGGAGTCCAAGTCCAGTCCTCAAGATCTACCTATCTCCAGCACACCTGAATCTATGAATGTCTCATTCCCAGGCTTCAGCTGATGAACTTAACCATTTGATTGAGGTGTGTTGGAGAAAGGATGCATCTAGAAGCTGATTTGCTTCTAGACTGCTCATCGAGGATGGTAGAACTCGATGGCCAGTTAGGGGCCCTAGGTCTGAATGTTCTGCTATCTTAGACAGCACTTGTTGACTTCAGCAGAATATTTGCTCAGGTGGACGGATGGGTGGATGGATGGATGGACAGACAGATGGGTGGATGGATGGATGGATAGAAAGTGGGAACACAGTAATAAAATGAATAAACAAGAGAAGCCCAACAAACACACACTCCCTCCTTTCTACAGCCAGGGCTGCTGAAGAAGGTACAGGGGATGGGCTGGTACCTGGATGAAGCCAACATCGCCCAGGTATCCACAAACATCCTGGATTATGAGCTGACATCCCTCCACACGGTGTATGAGGAGATCTGCAGGGATGCTGAGGTCAGAGCTCCACACGCCTTCAGGTTCAAGTCAGCAGCTGGGAACTGATGTGCATTAAAAAGTTTAAGTTTAATATACTGAGAGTGCAAAGGCTAGCAGAGTCTAGAATCTTAATTACTTTAGTGAAACTTCAGACGTTACTGGTCACATGTTGGTTTAATGCAGGAAAACACAAACTAAAATAATAATTCCAATCCTAAAATAGTTGAGATGGTGTTTAAAATTAAAAAAAAAAAAAAAACAGAATGCAATGATTTCCAAATCTCATCAACATAACAAACCATAAATATATGTGATGTTAAAACTGAGACGTTTTTTCTTTTGACAGAAAATATGAGCTGATTTTTTTATTTGAACATGAGAAACAAAAAGCTGAAAAGTAACATCTGGAGGATCATTTGACAACTAACTAGGTCACCTGGCAACAGGTCTGTAACATGACTGGAAGTAGGAATGTCGGTGTGGCAGTTGTGCTGATGATCTTGGGGTTCTCAGGCAGCACTGCATTAAAAACAGACATGATTCTCTACTGGAAACCAGTGCATGGACTCAGGAAGATTCAAGAAATCTGTGGACACAGCTCACCCTGAAATCCACACATGTAGGTTCCAGAAACACGGCCGCCTTCTCTGGACCAAAGCTCATTTAAAATGTTCTGAGGCAAAGTGGAAAAACTGGATGAAACTGTGGAATTGTTTGTGGACAGCATGGACGGCGTGTCCTGCAGACTAAAGAGGAGAGGGAGCATCCAGCTTGTTATCTGCCTGCATCTCTGATGGGATGGGGTTGCATTAGTGCCGACGGTGTGGGCAGCTTCCATATCTGTGAGGCTCCATCAATGCTGAAAAGTAACATCTGCTCCCATCCAGACAACGTCTCTTTCAGGGAAGACCTTGCAGATTTCAGCAGGACCATGCTGAACCACATCCTGCATCAGACTTAAAACGAACTCGTATAAAATGTCTCAGTTTCATCATCTTGCATGTTGTTTCTAATAAAATATGGCTTGATGACATTTGGGAATATCTGCAGATATTTACACAATAATAGGTATCAGCGTGTTTCTGCCAGCAGAGAATAAGTCATGTGACCAACCATCCACTGAGTGAAACAGCAGTATAAAAATGTTCATGTTCGTACGTCAACATGTTTCATCAGGATGGACAGTTGGATTTATGCTGATTAATTATCAACAAACAGATCAGACTGTGAATAATTTATTTTGACTTATTTAAATTCATTCTGAGTGAACGGAACTTTCTGGTTTCCGCCTCCTCCAGCCGTTTGTTCCTGATGCTACTTTATCATGTTCAGGAGCTGAAGCTGCCGGTGGTCGGCTCTCAGATCGTCGGTTTGATCCCCCTGAAGGCTCTGCTGGACTCTGCTGACTTCTACATCAAAAGAGACAAACTCTTCATCATCGAAGAGGAGCACAAAGTCCGACTGGTGAGCAGACGAGCCTTTATGGAAACACAGTCGGAGGTGTTCTCCCCGCCTCTGAGGCTTGTTTTGTTTGTTTGTTTGTTTGTTTGTTTGTGGACAGGTGATCAGTAAACTCGGCCTGGACTCGCTGGGCCCATTCAACCCACAGGAAAGAATCATAGAGTGAGTTTTACACATTATTTTTTCTCCTGTACATCCAGAAACGCCTTGCTAAACATGGGTGTGTGTTACCTATGAAGGTACATGGTGAGGTCGCAGGAGGAGGGACAGCTGGTGTCTTTGTCTCTGCAGAAGTTTGTCCGCAGTGTTGGAGCTCGCACAGCGGCTCCTGGAGGAGGATCAGTTTCTGCTGCCATCGCTGCATTGGTGAGTACAAATATTTTTTGCTTAACTTCACCTTTTATTGATTTATGCTTTTGTAAACAATACCAGTAATAAACCTGAAGCCTTTTTTTTTTTTTTTTTTTACTTTAGTTTGAATTTGAAGAGAACTCCCACAATCCATAATTATGGTTTGAATCTCTGTGATGAAAACACAAAACAAGCATGGTTTCAGCAAAGGGTGGGGGGGGGAGGGGTCCTCAAAAAAATAGGTTGGGAACAACTCGTTTTCCAAACTAAGGGACCCACTCGGGGGTCCAGAGATAGTTTTGTGGGGGAAAAAAAGTAAATATGCAAATCATTTCAGGGTCATGGGGAAGCTAGAGCCTATCCCAGCACTTAACACACATGTCTTTGGATGTCTTTTGCCCCAGCCAAGGATTGAACCAGTGACCACCTTGCTGTGTAACGATGAATCTCTAATCATTCACTGGTTTGATTTGTTTCATCTCTTTCCGTCTGGTTTTACAGCCGCTACGTACAGACATTATCCAGCAGTGTGACTCATCTTCACCTTTAAACATCTTTGCTGTTGTTTGTGTTTTTCCTTCAGGGCGCAGCGCTGGGGGCCATGGTGGGTCAGATGACATATGGGAAGAAACAGTTTGAGAATCTGGATGGTGTAATGAGGAGGCTTATCCCCCCGTTTCACCAGGCCATGAACGATCTGCTGCTCATGGTGGACGCCGACTCCTCCGCCTTCAACAGCTACATGGTGAATCCTACGCCTGCAGAAACCAGACCTATTTTCCAGATTTAATTACTAAAGTAATTGAATCTTAAGAACGTAACTTAATTTGCTTGTTCTTTTAGTACAGATAAAACCTGTTTTCTGTTGCAGGCAGCACTAAAAATGCCAAAAAACACTGCAGAGCAAATAAAAAGGTAAATATGACACATTTTTATGACAGCAGGGAGCAGCAAAAACCTTCAAGCTTGTAGATTTCCAAGTCTTAAACTGTCCAGTCCAATCAATAATTTAGTTGTCAGCATTTTAAAGATGCTTAGCAGAAGTTTAGCAGTTTACAACTGATCCCCCCCTTCCCCTTCCATCACAATGTGTTCCAAATGGCCAATGTATCTATATCTGTTGCTAGTGTGTGACTTGATGCAAAATGCAAAACTCGTCTGGATGATAAAGTTGTATAATACAGTCTTGGGATTCAGCTGGACCGAGATGAGTCCAGAAATGCAGATTATCGATCTGACCGTACTATCAAATAAGTCGAGAGTATTGAGCTATAAAGTTAAGTCTTTAAAAACCAAAGAAGAAAGTGATGTTCAAAACTCAGAAAAACATTAGCATCATAGCACAACATGAGGTTTAAGTGATGAAGAATAAAATAATATAGAAAATGAAAACATAAAAGAGTAAAAAACAGAAAACATAAAATAAATAAATACAGTTCAGATTTATTATACAATTCAGCTTCATTAGCATGACGCCACTTCACAACGATGTCATGTCAGGTCTGCACAGTCATCAGATTAAGGAGAATGAATGAATGAATGAAGGTTATGTTGTGGAGTGAAGTGAGCAGCAAATATTGGATGCCCCCCCCTCATGTGTCTTTTACGTTGCCATGGTTATAGTCACTTCATCCACTAGTGGGCAGTGCTGAGCTCAGAGTTCGGTTTTGAAATTGATTGGTAGCTGTTGTTGCAGAAACACTAAAAGGATGGTAAGGAGGACCAGACCTGTCTTAATCAAAACCTAATATATAGTTTGGGCATGTTGTCCACACTACAAACACGTACCAGAGACAACTTCAGATCACCCTGCTTCCACAAATGGAAGACAAAAAAAGGAATTTGAGCACTGTAGTCCAGTTTTTCCCTGTTGGTTTGTGCAAAAATCAGAATACGGATAACAATCTGTTATCTCACTTTTTTATGTTGGAGAATGAAACAAAGACAAATGAAAAAAAAAAACATTTCTTCTATTTTTGTTATTTGCATAATAGTGAAAAGAAATTAAACTGTAACATGATGTTGATGTTGCCAGGAGAGAAGCTGCCATGCAGGATGGTCTGCAGCAAGCCATCAGAGTCCCGTTGGCTCTGGCTGAGAGAATCACCGTTCTCTGGCCATATCTTAAAGAAATCGTTGCAAATGGAAACATCAGCTGCAAATCTGATGCACAGGTGAGACACAAACCTTCATAGCTGCCCAGATTCTCCAGTCTGGAAGCATGAACACATCATGGTGACGAGATAATAATGTCAGTGTAAACTAAGTAAAAATGCATCATCATCATAAGCGTTTATTTTCAGGTTGCAGCCAAAGCCCTGGAGACGGCTGTTTTTGGAGCATACTACAATGTAACGATCAACCTGAAAGACATCACCGATGAAACCGTCAAAGTGGCCGTGAGTGTGCCGATGTGCTTTCAGGTAACTCTGATCTAAATACTGTCCAGTCATCAGAAATGTGTTTGTTTGCAACAGATCCAGAGGAGAGTGTCGGGATTGCTGCAGGAGGCGAAGGACAGTGTTCAGGCGGTGCTCGACGCTGCAGAGAAGAGACAGTGATTAAAACCGGGATTTAAGTAGGAATAAAATGTTTTAAAGAAACAGAACTCAGTGTTTGCTGTATGTGAAAAAATCCAAGACCAGGTGAGGGGGTGGTAGAAGACCACAACACTTAAGAGATGAAAAATGCAAAATACACTACCAAAACTATCCACAATGAAATACTTGAATGCTTGGTTGCAATGGTTACGTTTCTATCCGACAGGCTAGAGTCTAAAACAGTGGACTGTTCTAAAGTTGTTGAGCTTATTGAATCTCTTAAAGAGACTCTGGTCCAGTACTGTGGTCAAAACTCTTTTGATGAAATGTGGAGTGAAACACTTATGTGAACAGTGTAACATTGACACAACTCAGAGAAAACCAAAGAGATCAAGAAAAAAAACAAAGGTGCTTCAGGATGATGTCATCCCCGTACTTTGGGACAGCATATAGATAGTAAGTACACTTTCTGTACATCTGTGTACTATCCAGTTCTGGATAACATGATTGGAGAAATAGGAAGATTTTCAAACATAAATTGTCACATTGTGAAAGGTGTACAGGCCCTAAATCCATCAAGTCCAACATTTTTGAAAGAAGAGGCTGTCCCTCTGTTGGCTGAAGCTCGTGGGTCAAATATTGAAGATCTCAAGCATGAGGTACATCAGACAAAGAGAGTGTTAAGACAGAAAAAAAGGGGAAAAGGAAAGTCCTGTAACTCTGATGGAGTTCACTCAGTTTTTTGGACCCATACCCGAATGTTTTTTTATTAATTGTTTAGGTTATGTAAAATAGCAGTTTTACCAGTGAGCAGTGCATCCTGTGAACAATTTTTTTTTAAAACTCTGAGGCTCATAAAGAACTATTATATTATATTATATATATATATATATATATATATATATATATATATATATATATATATATATATATACATACACACACGCACATATATATAGATGTTACTCTAGATTGCCGTTAGGAGTGAGTGTGAGTGTGTGTGGTTGTTTGTCTGTGTGGCCCTGCGATGGACTGGGGAACTGTCCAGGGTGTACCCTGCCTTTCGCCCAAAGACAGCTGGGATAGGCTCCTGCTTCCCCACAAACTATCATTGTACTAAGCGGTTAAGATAATGGATGGATGGAAAAAATACTGAAGGAAACACGACCAAAAAACAAAAACAAAAAAGTCTCAAATATCACTAAAAAGTTTTTAGGCTCTCATGAGGTGGTTTTTCAGATGTTTTGATATAAAAATATATATCACAAAAGTGCAATGGAAACATTTTCTTTGCATTTATGTCCCTGGATGTGACGTAATGGGTTATGACCAGTTCATTTCCAGTAAAAATGATGCTGTATAGAACAGGGAATTTTAGAGTTTTAGAAAAAAAATGAAGAGGTTTTGAAAAGTTGTGGCAAATTCCCTGCAACACGTAGAAACCCCCCAAAAAACACTATGTGGCTACCTTGCATATGCTGCAATTCTCGCAAACTCGAGAATTTACAAGATTTTAAGAGAACTGAGGCTAATGTGCTAAACACTGTTTAGTGGAAACACCCGCAAATTGCAATTGTCAAAACTTTAAGATAATGGTTTTATTTTGCAAAAAAAGTGTAATAGAAATGTATCTTCTGAGGAGTCGAAGATCACTTACTCCTTGCTTTAAAAAAAATAAAAAAGTTGCATTGGATGTTATTTGTTCTTTCACACCGTACATTTGAAGTCTGGAGCTCCAAGATCACCTGGATAGTATGAGCTTCTCTTACCGAGATGATCCCAAATTCAGAATTTGATAATCGCAAAAGCTTTATGTGTTAATGTTATGTGTTAAAAAATTATTGCTAATTCTGCGTATTCATCTTTTTGTATTTATACATACATTTTTTTTGTTTTGTTTTGTTTTTAATATGGTGATCTGGATTGATCTTTGCACCCCCAGTTTGAGAAAGCCACTATAAAGAACAAAGGCTTTGTAACTGTTATATACCCGTTTGCTGGTTACACACCTCCACTTTAATTTAAACAAATGGATATTTTTAACAGCCCTTTTCATGTCACTAAACCAAAGTCAAAGTAAAAAAAATGTATGCATCTTAAAATAAAAGAAGCACCTTAAAAATATTCTAATTGCTAGTTTTTTTTTACCCAGTTACACATATGTACAGATATATACATATGCACAACAAAATAACAATACAGTAACAATAACACAAAATACAATAAAATCAACATCAAAACTAGAGGAAAACTAATATGACTCTTTTAGGGCCGACATTGATACATCATGAAAATGACCCAAGGATAAACATTCTGAAATGAAAACAATATCTGACACATTTTGAGGTAGAAACGTGAATACTACAATCTGTCAGCCTCACAAAGCGTGATCTGTTCATCTGAAATCCAGGTTTTTGGAATTCATGGAACTTCTCACAAAACCACAACAGATGACTATTTACAGATGAACAGTATACAAATCCAGCCAGACCTCACCGATGCCTCCAGATCATCCAGTGAGAAAAATAAGAAACCATGTGGAGATTAGAAGTCACTTTATTTTAACATTTTATAAATATACAAACAAGAATCAGCAAATACACACGAATACAGTATATAACTACGCCCTTTGGAAACAAAGGTCTCCTGTAAGTCAGAACAGTTTTACATCCAACCTTACACACAAAAGATCCTCTAACAATCAACACAGACAGAAAGAAAAACAAGCAATAAAGAAACAAACATCTAAACATTATGAAGCAATCTGCTCCAATAAAATCAAAAGAATCCCTTCAGAGGATGCAAAGTGTTAAACATTTACATAACCTGCATTCACTGAATGCTTCCAGTTACCGCACAACACCCAACGGGACTGAAAGATCCATCATTTATACTCAGAATGGCAGCTGAAGATGCCTCAGTGACGTCCCTTAAAGACTACTTAGCAAGTCACAAAGTAGCGCGTTTAATTTTCCTGTCACAGGGCGTCCGATACAGGCTTCACACCTGCAGTGTGCACGTTTTTACTGCCTCCGCAACCTGCTCTCTTTTTGGTGCGACAGTCATCAAAATATCATATGACACCAACACTCAGCTGAGAAGTCGCATCTCCAAATCTCATCAGAGACTTTATCCTTTTGCAGAAATGACTGAAATGCTGAGACAATAAAAAGACTATAAACATAAAACTACAAATGAAGTGCTGTGGTGTAAATGCGATAAACCACAAAGTAGGAACCCGTTCCAGAGGAAATGCGACCAACAGGTGGCATCGTGCAGCTGGTTATGGAAGCCGTTCATATATCAGGTTTACATTCAGGTTAGAACATAGAGCTGTTCATATTTACATGTCACTTCATATGGTAACTTTTCATCTCAAAGAAAAACATGTCTGCACATATACGAAATATAATTTAACTAATTAAATCATCTTTAGTGAGAATTCTAAGGCCGCATTATTCTCATATATATGCACATGTAGTTTGACGAATAAAATCACTGTTACATCACTATGTTACCGGCTTCACCATAGCAACGTGTTAATCAGCTGTTACAGATCAGCTGTTTTTACAGTGATCTGCTGCACATACACATACATCAAAGAATCTGTAGCTTGACAACAGTTGTTTAGCATAAAAACTACATCCAGGGCAACATAAAATAGTTCCTATACGTTAGCATATTTAGCAAGTTTTGTAAAAGAGAAATAAAAATTTGTTATAAAATGCTTACTGTCTCGGACCATGGTATAAACGGATCATCCAAGTTGGATCTGTTGCTTGACATGCCGTGTCGTGCATAATGACCGTCTAATGCATGGCTCCTTGTTTATTCTTTATATGTTGATCATAAAAAGTCCAATTTGGGAGGTTTTTTTGTTGTTTTTTTTCCCCAGTCTTTGAGGTCAAAGCTCAAAGTTTCAGTGTGAAGCTTTGACAAGAAACGGAAAAACACATTTTTTTTAAAAATATTTTGGATACAAATATTTCATCTATCTCACTGAAATAAACCTGACTGGAGATTCCGGCGGACACTGGATAAAGTGATCAGCTGTATTTAATGATCGACAGATTTGAAATTACAAGTTCAGAGGAAAAAGGGTTTTATTGTATTTTGAAACTTTTAACCATGGAAATCCTTGATAACCCTGAAATTCTTTCAGATTTCACATCTTCCATGAAACTTGTTGTGACATGTAAGTGAGCGGACGTCCACGTGAACACACCTGTTGCTTTTCTGAAAGGATCAAACTCGTTCAGCTCAACACAGAGACACTGTGGAACCAGATGGCTTGAACAAGAACCCAAAGCCAGCATACAGAGGTTGCGTGAATGTGGTGTTGAAGGTGTAGAGGTGAATCAGTGTGCCAGGCTCGACTCTGTAGAAGGACAGAATGCCGGCAGGACAGTCCACATAGACTGCTACTCTGTTTGAGTCAGAAGAGGAGGAGGAGGAGATGAAAGTTGCTGCCTTTCTGTGACAGACGGAGTAGCCATCATCGTCAGAGCATCTCAGACTCCAGGACTGATCATTCCATCCGAACATGCATTCATCACTCCCTCCTTTTCTTTTGATTCCTTTGTAACTCACTGACAGGAAAACTCTTCCTCTCCACGTCACCTCCCAGTAACAGCGACCAGTCAGACCCTCTTCACACAACAGCTGAGGTTTCACCTCAAATCTGTCTTCATGATCAGGATAAGACTGAAGCTCCTTTACATATGACACCTTCCTGTTGTTGTCAGATAGTGTGAGGTCTCTGTTCACAGTGTTTGTGTCCACTGAAAGCTGACAGTGATCTGATGGAGAGAACACACACAACGTGCTGCAGTTACCAATCTGCTTATGCTTTGAAGCTAACTGATGAATAAAAAATGAAAAAAAAACAAAAACATGCTTACACTTCTTCAGACCTGGTCTCAACCATTGTTCTCCAGCAGGCTCCACCCTGAAAGAAGGAGGTGGGTCAGAGCAGCACAGTCTCTTTATAATAACTGATCATTTAGTTGACGACAAGTTGTCTTGGTCAGTGTGCACAATGTGGTTTATTAACTGCAACGCTTAAACTCATTTCACATCATAAATTACATCTTAACAGATCATTTATTGGGAATTATTTGTCAATTTAGTTTTGTGTAATGTAGACTTCCCTGGAGGTGGACAACTGTAAAAATAAACTTCCTCTTTAAAACAATACATGCAAAACGACTGAAGCTGGGTATCTAAAAGCAAAAAGTCCAAAAATGCTTTAGAAATAAAACAGAATTTTGTGAGTCCAGGTGTGCAAGAAGACCATGAAATAAAAATGTCTGGCAACCATCAAACCAAAGCTGACAACCTACTCCATTAGCATTATGTGGAAAAAATAATCCAGTTTTAGCATTTTTGTTTGATAACTTGAGAAAAAAGTGCAGCTGAGATCAAATGTGGCTTTTTAAAGAGGGTTTCTGACAACCAACTTCCAGTTGGGTTCTCCAGATTACAGTAAGAACCAAGCAAAAATGGTAGTGCCACTAAAATGAAAGACAAGCTAGGACAAGGGAATTCAATGCTCATGTGGGCAATGACAGTGAGACCTGTAAGGGCTTGACTGAGAGGAATGGCCACCAGATCTGGTATTTTGTTACTGGACTTCTGTGATTTTCTGTCTATAAAAATACCATGTTTGAGCATCAGAGTTTCCACATGCGCACCAGGACACTCCAGGCTGTAATTTGACGATCAACTTTGCAGACATGTCGTCAGAGTTGTGGCTGCATGTCTTGGAAACTCAGGTGAAAAATGGGGTGGAGCTCTCAGCTGATCACTACTTGGTGAGTTGGCCTAGGGGTGGATCGCAGTCAGACTTGGCAGACCCTGTAAAGGTTTGCTGGAAATGTCTGGAAAATCAGAAAGAGTTTCAACCATGTGAAACACGGGACCTAGAGTCTGAATGGACTCAGTTTTGCACCTCCATTGTTTAGGTGGCTGGAAGGTTCTGTCCTGGTGGTAATCACTAAACCTCTTGGGTGGACGCTAACAGTTAAGAATGCTTTCAAGCATTAGAGGTAGGACCAGTGCTGGACCCTGGTACAATCAGTGCCGAAGCTTGGTCCATGTCGCAAGCAGCAAGTCAAATATGGGCCCAAGGAGGACTGTACTCCATCAAGGATATCCTTTATCATCAATTCTGTTCACGAGTTCTATGGACAAAATTTCTAGGGGTTATCATCAGGTGGCCTCAGGATTGGTTCTCAGCTTTTTGTTGACAATATGGTTCCAGTGTTGTCAGACATGAGGGAAGAATGGAGTGGGAGCTTGCCTTGGGATCCCCTGGACCAAATCGTAAAGTACCAAGTAAAGAACAGTCTGGGCTTCTCTGCTTAGGCAGCTGCCCCTGAGACCTGACCACAGATAAGTGGAAGAGAATGGACTGATACACATATAGAAAAGTACAATTAAGGGGAAAATAAGGTATTAATTAATCCAAAATTGTCACTGCATGCTAATTTTCCACCACTGACATCCTTCTTGGTATAAGAGGTATTGCAATGAAGCCATCAAATCTGCAACTGAGGCTATAAAAAGGGCCTCAAAGTGAATTTAACTAGAAAGCTCTGAATGGCCACCAGAGGTGGCCACCAGTGGCGCTGGGATACAAGTCAATATCTGATCAACCCAGGCTGGGTTGCTGGAGCAAGGTTTTCTGATGTTAAAATCTAATAACCTAAGGAAACCTCACTGATGATGTGTCCCAGTGCATCTATTCTTTTTCATCTATGAACCAATGATGTCTCTATAAACTAATACTGGAAAATTTGTGGTTTCTGCTGTTAGCAAGGGAAAAAGTTTCCTACATGTGTGATTGTTCCCATATACTTCATATGCAGAATGATGCAAACAGAAAGGGTAGAGCAGGGGTCTCCAACTCTGGTCTTCATGAGCTACCATCCTGCAGGATTCAGTGTTTCCCCGCTGCAACACACCTGACCCAACTCAAAAGCTCTAAAACAGGCAGGTGCAGAAGATGACAAGATGTTGGGGAACCTTTTCATTTGATCAAGTGTGCTGTATCAGGAAAAGATAACAAGGTCCGCCTTCTGTGTTTATTACTTAAACACAGAAATAGACTTGAGATTGCGTATTACAATCTAGTGCACCTTGTGGCCCGAAAAATATGGTAAAACCTGCTGGACGGTAGCTAACAAGGATCATGTTTGGAGACCCCAAGGGTTGACAGAAGAGAAAATATCTGCAGCTCTTCCTTCTCTATCAGACATTCTACTTCTCCACACCTGAGTTTGTGTGGATCCTTCAGTACATCCATTAGGAGTTTCTTTCCTGGATCCCCTGGATGATTGTAGCTCAGGTCCAGTTCTCTCAGATTGGAGTGGTTGGAGGTCAGAGCTGTGGCCAGAGAGGCACATCCCTCTTTTGTGATCAAACAGCCTGACAAGCTGCAGAAAAATAACAGAAATGAATATACTCTACAAGCATGAAGAAAATGATCTCATCTAAGACTCTAATCCTGACCTGAGAGATTGCAGTTCGCAGTGTGGGCTTTTTAGTCCATCACATAGCTGCTTCAGTCCTGAATCATGCAGGTTATTGTTACTTAGATCCAGTTCTGTCAGACTAGTGAACTGGGAGCTGAGAACTGAAGACAGAGCCTTGCAGCTTCTTTCTGAGAGATTACAGTCAACCAGACTGAAGAGACAATGAGAGGATTTAGTTAATAAACTCATTAGAAATTAAAAACAAAGTAGCACATTATGAATAAAAATGTATATTAACTTAACATGACTGACATTTATTACTATAGACAATGTGTGAACTTACAGAGCTTTGTTGGAGGCTTTGACCACTGGCAGCAGCTTCAGAAGAGCATCCTCTGAAGCAGAATATTTCTGCAGGTCAAACACATCCAGATCTTTTTCTGATGACAGTAAGATGAAGACCAAGGCTGACCACTGAGCAGGAGACAGTTTGTCTGTGGAGAGATGTCCTGAACTCAGGGACCGTTGGATCTCCTCCACAAGAGAACAATCATTCAGTTCATTCAGACAGTGGAACAGGTTGATGCTTCTCTCTACAGACAGATTCTCATTGATCTTCTGCTTTATGAACTGAACAGTTTCCTGATTGGTCTGTGAGCTACTTCCTATCCGAGTTAGTAGACCATGTAGGAGATTCTGATTGGTCTGCAGTGAAAGACCCAGGAGGAAGCGGAGGAACAAGTCCAGGTGTCCATTTGGACTCTCCAAGGCCTTATTCACTGCATTCTGGTAGAGTAAAGTCTCCTTTTCAGATTCCTTGGAGCATGTTTGTTCCTCTCCCATCAGATTGACTCCAGTGTTGACAAAGGTCAGATGGACATGAAGTGCAGCCAGAAATTCCTGAACACTCAGGTGGACAAAGCTGAACACCTTCTCCTGGTACAGTCCTCTCTCCTCTTTAAAGATCTGTGTGAAGACTCCTGAGTAAACTGAAGCTGCTGCAACGTCGATGCCACACTCTTTCAGTTCAGCTTCATAGAAGATCAGGTTTCCTTTCTGCAGCTGATCAAAGGCCAGTTTTGCCAGATCCTTGATCATTTTTCTGGTCTCTGGACTCCAGTGTGAATCTGTCTCAGAGCCTTGATCATACTTGACCTTCTTGATTTTGGTCTGAACCACCACGAAGTGAATGTACATCTCAGTCAGGGTCTTGGGTAGCTCTCCTCCCTCTCTGGTTTTCAGAACATCCTCCAGAACTGTAGCAGTGATCCAGCAGAAGACCGGGATGTGGCACATGATGTGGAGGCTTCGTGAGGTCTTGATGTGGGAGATGATCTTGCTGGCCTGCTTCTTATCTCTGAACTTCTTCCTGAAGTACTCCTCCTTCTGAGGGTCAGTGAAGCCTCTGATCTCTGTCATCATACCAATGCAGTCAGGGGGGATCTGACTGGCTGCTGCAGGCCGTGTAGTTATCCAGATGTGAGCAGAAGGAAGCAGGTTCCCCCTGATGAGGTTAGTCAGCAGCACATCCACTGAGGTGGACTCTGTAACATCAGTCAGGATCACATTGTTGTGGAAGTCCAGAGGAAGTCGACACTCATCCAGACCATCAAAGATGAAGACGACCTGGAAGTCTTCAAAGCTGCAGATTTCTTTGGTGTCAGTAAAGAAGTGATGAACAAGTCCCACCAAGCTGAACTTTCTCTCTTTCAGCACATTCAGCTCTCTGAAAGTGAATGGAAATGTGAACTGGATGTCCTGGTTGGCTTTGTCTTCAGCCCAGTCCAGAGTGAACTTCTGTGTTAAGACAGTTTTCCCGATACCAGCCACTCCCTTTGTCATCACTGTTCTGATCGGTTCATCTCTTCCAGGTGGGAGTCTGAAGATGTCTTCTTGTCTGATGGTTGTTTCTGCTCTGTCTGATTTTCTGAATGCTGCTTCAATCTGTCGGACCTCATGTTCATTATTGACCTCCGCAGCACCTCCCTCTGTGATGAAGAGCTCTGTGTAGATCTGATTCAGAAGCGTTGGGTTTCCGGCAGTAGGAATCCCCTCAAATACACACTTGAACTTCTTCTTCAAAGTAGATTTATAATTATTTTGATAAACTGAAGGTAGAAGCTCTGAACATAGAGAGAGAGAGAGCAGAGTTAATAAACAAATGTTTAATCCCACCAAACCAGCAAGTAGCTAAATACGTGTAAAAGTGTAAAATATCAAGTATGTCACGGAAATCCTCTTACTGCTCTGCAGACACTCAGCCAGCACTTCCTGCTTCATTCTCCTCAGGAAGTCCACTGTGATCTTGATCATTGCCTCTCTGCTGATTCTCTTCTGCTGATCGTCCTCACCGTCCAACACCTCCTCTTCCTCCTTTTGATGCTCTGGACACAGCACTTTGTGGATCCTCCTCAGTTCACTTTTAACAAAAGCAACAATGTTGTCCTCCAGCAGCTGGAACAGAAAACAACGTGCAGGATGCAATCAGACAGAACTCATGGAGCCAAACATCAGATCCATGTTAGACACACTGACAATCTTCTGGTCTAACTAAGGTCACCATGGAGATAGAAAAGTAGCTGTTGTACATGTACATACCATAAATATGGAGTCCAACTGTGATGGATGCTGCTGGATGTGTGGACCACTAGGAAGCTCTAAACTCTGCTGGTCCACTCTGTGAGGAATTACAAAAAAAAAAAAAAAGATGATGTTCTGTCTGCCCACATGGAGACAAACACAAGATGAAGGTCCAAAAAGTGATGTGTGGATGTTAACAGTGACTCAGAGGACACCCTGTAATGGCTATTTGGGTTGTAAATATTGACCAAATGAACTGGACCTCTTGATGCGCCATGGATTATTGATGGTCTAATTCTATCATTAAAATCTGGCAGAATATGTTTTGTAAATATGCATATTTACAAAATATATATATGCATACATATATGAGAATATCCCAGAATAGGACACAGCATCACCACTCCAGTACAAGCCGGACTGTATACAGAGTGCACAAAGCATGTGAGCTTTTAGCATCTTACCTTTGTTTAATGCAGCTGTGTTTCCGTTTGCAGGACCCAGTTGGTTTGTTGCTTAGAAAACAGCAGCGTTCAGGGTTTTCCACCTTTCTCCTGAAAAAATAAATAAATAAATAAAAAATAAGACATCAGGAACATTAAACTGCTTACATTACATCTGTGCACCACACAGCTGTTCAGGGTGTGCTAAAGATTTTCACCTCTCAGTGCAGAGGGGATGCTTATTTGCTTTTAGAGATTCATATTTTATTGAACTTTTCTAAAACACCACAGTGCATCATGATGCATACATACTGAGAAAAAAATAATGCATTAAAAAATAAAGCATTTAATCATGGAAGGTATTTCAGGGCACAATTTCCTTGTACACCAATGAAACTGATGAACACAGTAAACCTGCAACTTAGCAACATTGGTGTTACATTTAACGGTTTTTCAGACCCCTCAAGTCTTTTTAAGTAAAAGTAATTATCAACAAGTTTAGTGACTTTTCTGGTGGTATCAGCAGCATTAAAACCACTGTAATATATTCCAGACTTTTATGAGGAGATTAGCTCCAGCTGTTACTTAAAGGATTTAAAATGACACTTATACTTGGCCAGGGATTAGTTTTTCTTGCCATATTGAAATTAAATGCATTTTTCCAAATATTTCTAGAGCTGAGTTTACAATGTGTGTGTGTGTGTGTGTGTGTGTGTGTGTGTGTGTGTGTGTGTGTGTATGTATATATCCGGCTTCCTCCCACCATCCAAAGACATGCATGTTAGGTCAATTGATTACTCTAAATTGCCCATAGGAATGAGTGTGAGCATGAGTGGTTGTTGGTCTCTGTGTGGCCCTGTGATGGACTGGCGAGCTGTCCAGGGTGTACCCTGCCTGTCGCCCAAAGCCAGCTGGGATAGGCTCCAGCTTCCTCGTGACCCTGAATTGGATTAAGTGGGTCAGAAAATGAATGAATATATGTATGATTTTGACAGAATTTTGGTGGGTAAAAGAAGGCTGCTTGGGAGAGAAATTGTCTCCATAGCCCCTCTTCACAGGTTTCTTCTTAAAGCATTTCCATAAATGGGACATCTGACTCACCTGATAGAGGCCACTGATTATACATTGTAACCTAAGGAGATCTATTCCTACATCTGAATATTTCTGGCCTTCAGCTGTTGTTTACTGCATCCCTGCAGGCACAGTTATGACACTGATGATCCTAATGTACCAAAATAGTTCTGCACGTAAAAGTGTCATAAAAATCTCTAACCTAATTTTCTCAAAAATGTTCACATCAGATCATTCTAATAACTTCAGACATAAGCATATACATAATTTTTGGTATTATATATATGTATATTTATATATATTTTTTTTGTTGTTTTTTTTTTTTGCTTCCTCACCAAATTCACAGAAATACTCATGTATCCATGGCAACACCATCAGATGATGATGTGGGACCTCTGGGCGTTAGAAACATTAGCAGCATATGTTGAAGCTGATAAGTCAGCAGCAGCTTAAAGCTGCACAGGAAGTGAGTTGCTTGCTGTTCAACACAGAAATCAATTCTAAATGGACTTTTTACTGAAACCTGACTGCTTGCAGTGCACGGTCTTCCACCTGTCACAGCACCACCTTCAACAAGAAACCTTTATACTCCAAAATGACAAACTTGTCAGAAGGACATGACAGCAGTAATGCAAAGCTAGTACGTAGCTGACACATCTGTCGCTATCCGGCCTATACCCCACCCACCAGGTGAGGGTCCGGTGGAAACACGCCATTTGTAGGACACATCCGACAAACACACTTAATATCTGAACAAGATAAAGTAACCACAGCTGATATTGTAAGATAATATGGATGATTTCAAGAGGTATAAATATGCATACATTGGGTTCTGGTCCAGAATCAGAATAATTGGGTTCTGGTCCAGAATCAGGGCCAGGTCCATGTTCCTGACAGATCCTGAGAAAAACCAAACAGTGGTCTTAATAAAGCTGCGGTGGAGGGTTTAACCAGATCTGGACTTAAAGAAACTGGATGAACTGATTCAGAATTCTGGTGTTGTTCTGGGGATTGGACATGAGTCTGCATGGATGGACAATCCTTCACATCATGTATACCCAACCTACATTCTCTCAGAACCCCCATCACACACTTCACAGTAAGCATTTAAAGTTCACTGCCATCACTATAAGCCTGTGACGAAACTCCAATACACAGCTCACCTCTTTGCAGCTGGCATTTGGCCTGATTTGTACTTTGCAGTAAAATGCTCCGTCATAGTTTGACGGGATCCAGGTCTGTGTTTGTTTCTGTAAGAAAAGAAAAGAAAAAAAACGTTGTTTAATCCAAACTCCTGTAATCAATGCCTGCACCGGACCCATGTTAGAGCTCCCCCTTGTGTCAGAAACCTGAAGTCTGTCCCATAGCACCCAGACTTAAGATCTGATTTACATTCCTGCATTGATTAACAGCTGATACTTCCTCTCTTATTAGACATTTTCTGAGGACTGAACTGGGCTTCTACAAACAACAACATTTAAACACAGCTCACCCCGCCTGCTCGGCTGCAGCAGCCTGGTTACTTCTAAAGAGTATACCAAGATCTTTTGACTGGTCGCTCTTTAGGGAAACACAGCTGAAGCCAGATTCCAGTTCAGATCCAGCTCCAGAGTCCGGCCCAGGTTGGTTCCTGTAAACGCAGATGTATGCTAACATTTAATTATGGGTCCTGCAGATAAGAGAGACATTATTTTACATAAACTGCAGAATTTTAATCCTTCTAACTATGTGAGAAATCTGGGTGTTTTATTTGACTCAGACAGAAAACAAAAACAGGATTTTACCATCTAAAAAACACCAGATTTGGCCGTTTCTCTCTCTTGTCAGCATAGAGACGCTGTTGCTTTTATTGCTACTAGAATATATTACTGTAACTACCTGCTATCTGGTGTTCCTAAGAAGAACACTTCCAGTTTGTACAGTTCTGCTCATATGTATTCATACCTTTCATTAAAGAAAAGGCTGCATTTACAACAGTCACACAAATAACTGGAGACTTAAAAAAGGAACAACAACTAAAAATTTGTAAAAATATAATTTAGTAATAGTAGACACTGTTTTTTCATTTAATTGAGTTGAAGAAATAAAAACACAAACAAACAAATTGGTCCTGGACAAATTAGAGCACTTTTCTGTTGAACAGTGGGACAAAATACCTGTCAACAGGTGCAGAAGTCTGACTGAGAGGAACAGAAAACACCTGACTGGAGCGGAAACATTAAAGGATTGTTCAACTAAATATTAGTTCATGAGTGATGTAATATCTAATAAATTATCTATTTGTTTGCTTTAAAAAAATATATTTCTATTGAACCAGAATTGGAAAATAATGTAATGATTTTCATAAAATTTTTTATTTATTATTACTTTAGTCAATTTCAGCCTTTTTTACAGGCAGCTGTTTTTTTTCCTTCTTTAATGAAAGGGTATGAATAAATATGAGCACAACTGTAGTAACTCCAGAACTCGGCGGGACGAGTTCTGACGGGGACCAGAGGGCGGGAACACATTACACCTGTTTAAAATCGCTGCATTGGCTCGCCGTGTGTTTCAGGATTATTTTTAAGATTCTTTTAGTCTTTTACAAACGTCTAAATGGTCTTAGGCCTTTTGGTCTTCTGGTCGCAGCCTTTTAAATATACCAAAAGTTAGAATCAAAATGTACGGTGAGGCCTTGTTCCAGTTTTATTGTCCTCACCTTTGCAACAGCCTACCGGAGGACTTCAGGGCCGGACAGACTGTCGAGGTTTTCAAAAAGAGGCTCAAGGAGTTTTTAGTTTATCTTTTACTTAGATTTCTCTTCTTCTCTTATTTATTTACATGTTTTATTTATTTATTCATTGATCTTTTTATGTTTTACACACACACACACACACACACACACACACACACACACACACACACACACACACACACACACACACACACACACACACACTGAAACCAAAAGGCTGTCCAATAGGACTTAGACTGAAAGTCCAGCTGATACTTCCGCTCCCCTTTCTGAGGACTGAACTGGGCTTCTAGAAACTACGACAAACAACAACATTTAAACACAGCTCACCCCGCCTGCTCGGCTGCAGCAGCCTGGTTACTTCTAAAGAGTATACCAAGACCTTTTGACTGGTCGCTCTTTAGGGACACACAGCTGAAGCCAGATTCCAGTTTAGATCCAGCTCCAGAGTCCGGCCCAGGTTGGTTCCTGTAAACGCAGATGTATGCTAACATGGAGAAGAGTCACATACAGTCACAGAGCTTTGGTCTGGCTCTAATGTTTTTTTCACACAGAGTGGTTTTAGTGGGAGGGACTTCCACCCCACTTTGCTGTCCTTTTCCACAGAGGGACAGAAAGTTTTATTCTGGATCATGTTAAACACATTTTACCCTCGTATACCCTGGATCACTCACAATAACAGGGCAGAAATACTGGGAATGAAGTATAATGTGTTTTAGCATGACATGGCTGCAGGAGCATCCATCAGATCTTAATGCCTCTAGACGGTACTGAGAGACACAGACATGAAAAATATCTCCGTGTAAAGACGTGACTTGTTAGCAAAAGGTCTAGAAACTGCTAGATCACTTTGTGGCATTGTGTGGCAACAATCCCCTCAGATGAAGTGTGTAAACTGGAAACGTAGGTTCTTAGCAGACCATTTCTACAGGTTTAGGTCCTTTAATGTTTCCAGTAAGACTTTGCACCTTTTAAATGTTTGATTTGGTAGATGTGGTCTGGCACTTTGACCTGTAACTGGCTGTACAGAGAATGATGCTCCAACAGCTGCTTAGCACAATGACTCCCTCCACATCACACAGTAAGCAAACAAGAAGCGTGTTCATACAGAGGCTTCTTCGCCTTCACAGCAACAATGAATGAAGTAAAACTTCATTTATAAATCACCTTTCAAAATATAAAATACCAAAGTTCTTCACAAAGTATTGAAACAAGAGAATGTCTGAAAAGCATTTATACTGTAAAAAGACAAGTTTTTCTGTTCCGTGACGGTGTCCTTACCTCTGATGTTCCCCACACAGAGGGGTTTTAGAGACCGGGGCTCCCTCCTGTCCGTCCTCCATGTTGATGAATTCACAGCAGCTCACTTTTTACCTTCATCTGCAAAGAAAACAAATCATCAACTCAAATGCTCTTTACACAGCGAGTACATGACCAACAATTTTTTATTAAATGAAAAGGAAATTCATGTTGCTTTTATGCTACTGGTAAGTTTTCAAGTGCATCTGGCCTGCGACTGCATGCAAACAAATGCCAGCTTATGGCAAAGAATGTGCTGCTCCTACACTGTAAAACATGCGATATTTAGCCCTTTTATTGTCGAAAGACAAACATGTTTAAGATGAACTGGATCGAACTGAAACAACTGTTTAAAACCTCAACCCAGTCTGGAAGACCACACCTCTGCATATTTTGTCACAGATTGGTGGAACTGATTTCTTTTAAATGTGTAATTATGTCTATAAAATCTCACTTAAATTGTTTGACTTTCATAGCCAAGCCATCTTATTATGCTCACTTACCTTCAAACACAACTTTTCACTGCGCAAATATGCCTGCTACGTCTAAAATAACAATATACACCAATCACTTTTTAAAGAAACCTGGTTTAAACACAATATTCTTCCTGTGACACCTGCGGAGTATGTCAGTGTTTACAGTGATCCCCTCTGGAGTCTGCATGCTCTTTAAACATCAACAGAGGATTCATACCCAAAACACACCTCAGCAGGCCCCCTCAGTGTTTCAGGATTCATTTTAAGATTCTTTTAGTCGTTTACAAACGTCTTAATGGTCTTAGGCCTTCTTATTTATCAGACCATGTTTTAAGTCATGAGCCATCGCGGACCTTTTAAACATTCCAAAAGTTAGAACCAAAACGTACGGCGAGATCTTGTTCCAGTTTTGTTGTCCTCACCTTTGGAACAGCCTACCGGAGGACCTCAGGGCCGGAGAGAGTGATAATATAAATAATAGAGATAATATAAATAGACGTCACTCTGATCAATTTCAGTTTATTCCTACCCAGATGTTTGAGACATACTTTAAAGCTAAGGAGTTAGGCAGGAGTTAAAAAGTCTTTCTAGCCATCTTCTCATGATCTGCGCACTAATGTCGTCATGGTGGGTACGGCGTTTTCCGAGAGCTCTGATTCGTCAGGAAGTGGTTCGGTCATGCTCGTGGATCGCTCATCCAGAACAACCAGTTCCGGATCGGATTAGCTGTTCTGGGTTCTTACTGGTCGAGCCCAGTAAGAAGTGAATCAGCATCGTTGTGCGGAAAACCCAGAGATAACCCAGAGGTTTTTACGTCCATAAGAGGAAAACTAGCTTCGGCAAACACTCATACCAGTTATTCTACTGAAACAGACACAAACCAGTCGACATCTTGAAAAGTTGCTGTTCTCTGTGTCATTAACGTGAACATTTCTGTGGGATTTAATGGACGTTTACGAGTCAAATAGCAGAACAAAGTCTCCTGCGCTTACCTTCAGATGCAGCTTCACGTAGAGGAAAAATCATCTGCGACACAACGGAAATCGAAAGTAAACTTTAGATGGAACCACCCAATGAGGCGTTCAGGGTCAAGTTAGAAAGCAGGGAAATAAACAATTTCATACATATTTCTGATTTCTAGAGAGATTTTATCCACTGTGGGTTTGCTCTAAATGTTTAGGAAATCCTGAACTTATTTAATTTTCCTGTAAGAAGCACGTTATGTGTTCATTCAGCGATGTGATGCGTTTACTGACAGGTCCACCAATCAGCTGACGAGTATGCGGAGATTTCTGTCGATTTAAAACAGGCGATCAGTCGGACGACCTGCTCAGATCCGATGATGTGTTGTGGACGATGATCACACAGGAAACAAACTAATCATGCGGCAGCATTAAATATAACCTCACTTGCCTTCCTGTTCGGTAAACAGCGGAGCATTTAAACGATTACTTACATTCTCATCTGGTTCTGATCTATGTCCCAGTCTGTTTTATTCTGCATTATCTGCAATAGACACTGCGGTCTGCAGCAGAAAAAAGAAGCAAAATAATAACTTTATTATTTATGATCAACTTTGCTCTGACATGTCAGGCTTCTTTGCTTTGGTAAAGTGGGAAACCCCTCTACACCCACATGTCACCATTTCACCCCCGGGTCATCGCCTGGTTAATTGCAGATGCACTGGATTAAACAGAAAGTGTTACCAAGACAACAGTCAGCCCCAAGGCATCCTTACAGCTTGCACATGGCTGTAAAGTTACCATTGTTCTGTAACTTCAATGATTTATACAGTTCCTTAAATCTGATTTTTTTTTTTGTTTGTTTGTTTTTTTGTTTTGGTTTTTTTTTTAGAATGAATGAGATTCAACACTTCAGACGTACGAATGAGTTGCATGTGAGCGTCTTTACTGCAGATTTGTAAAATCCTGGATGAATTAATCATGGCTGCAACATTACAATGAACTAAGACTTTTCTTCGTGGGACATATTTTCATTATGTGGTGATTCAGAATGAAACTATGTGACTGTAAGAATAAGACTTTTTTCATTTTTAAATTAGCCACATTGTCTGTCGCGACATAACTGAACAATCTGTGATGATCAGGATGAACTAAATATGACTGAAGCCTGTTCAGTTCAGCTTTAATGTGACTTGGAAGGAATAGGACTCTTTCTTGACGGATGTGTGTCTCCCTCTGCCGGTACAGCTTTTGGGGCCCTACACAGTGCGCGATGTGTGATGTGTGATGTGTGAGTGGCAGTGCTGACCAGATTACACATGTAACTGATGCAGAGGACGGAGGAAACTTCCTGATCCATAGCAAAACCTGCTCCTCAGTCCGTTGTTTCTGATTTCATGTTTTCTTGTAATGCATGTTTGAACTTGAAAGAATTTTGCAAGAATGACGTGGGGCTTAATATCATGAAAGTGTTTATGTGGAAATTTTCTCATGTGTATACGGTGTACCTGTATATCACATCGACTACACCACTGAGCAGACATGAACACTGGCTGGTTTACCATCCAGAGCAGCTGGAAGAGAGCTTCTGAGGATGTCATAAAATCTTCCATAAGATAAAGACTTTTACTGAACTCCCAATTATTTTAACAAGTCGTAGGCTACAAAATGCAATCTACAAAAGATAAAAAGAAGGCTTTAGAGAATGTTACCCTCTCCTGACGTACTGCAACATTAAAGGGGTGCTATTATGGTATTTGGAGTTTTCTGAGCTTTCTACAGTGTTACAGTGTTGAATCCTCATCAGACATGTGAACGACACTGTTTTTTTATCACCTAAACGCATGTTTGAGTTTGAGTTTGAGTTCCAGCACGCTCTCCGTTCGGTTTCCATGGCGATGAAAAAACGTGTCGTTTTAGAGAGTTTTTTCTACTTGGAAATCCTTGTGACGTCCCGGGGGATAAGGTTCAGTGATTGGTTGCCTTCTACTGGTTAACAAGGGCATGTACAAATACATCAGGCGGGTGGAAAACGTCGGATAAAGTTATTTCCAACGATGGCTGGTGAGTTTACCAAAGCGGGACATCCTGCTGCATTCGTTGCTGTGGGTTGCTGTTTTCCACTTCGTTTTCAGGGTCTGATTCAGGTTCCAACATGTAGGGCTGTATGCTATGTGTTGACATTGTAGTTTGTTTGTTTTTTTTATTGAGTTTATATTCGCCTAATCCTTCTGTTTATGAGATGTTACAATGACGGCGAAAGCAGGTGCGGTGCGTGCTCCCGATGTAGTGCAGTGGCGGGAGGCGGGGCTTAATGCGGAAGAGTCTCAATCCACTCGTTTTGCCCACAGGCTGATCTGACAGCTTACGGAGAGGGTCGGTCTGAAGTAAATAAAGCGATTTGTGACAATAACTCAATAAATCTCAGCCCTTCTGGGCTCAGAAATAAAAAATAAATTAGCCTGAAATGCACATAATAGTTCCACTTTAAGGTCACTGAGAGAAAGTGATGAATTTGGGCTTTTTTCCTTCGTCCTGATGAGAGCAGCATGTTTGTGACACCACTCAGCACCTTTATCTTTGCAGTATGCAAGTGCTCACAAACACTAATAGACTATCAGACACATAATCTTGTAATCTGTCTTTACAATGACAATGGTAATATACAGATATCCAAACTTGAAATTCTCAAGTTGATTTAACTCACTGGCTGCCAGCGATGTCTTTTGGCATTTTCTGAATCCCAACTTTCACTGTCAAAGACGCCAAAAAGAATCCTTTGTGCTTTTGCAGTTTCTGTATATAGACAGCTAGTTTAGCCGGGTGCATCTCCAGAATGTGCTCTCCAAGCATACACCCAGTGCTCATACACCCAACACGTTGTGAAGGCACTTAAAGATTAGCCCTAAATATGCAGTCCCAGAACACATGTCCTGAAAGGACAGCATTATGTGGTTCTTAGACTCATCACCCAAGCTACTCAATAGATTTTCATTCGGTTGAATATTTCTTCTGATGCAACCACCATCTATGGATTACTCAGCTTTTTATAAAAGGATAACCATGTTTAACATTTATTTGTAGATGGTTCAACCTTGTTTGCATTAAGTAACATCTGCAAGCTGCTCTGAGGTTTTCTGGAACTCATTTAATTTATACTTACCATTTTTTATGATTTTATTTTGTTTTAATCACAGCAGTTTGGTCACCTGTTGTTGTTAAATGGATAAACTGAGTGTGTTCTTTCTGCCATTTGGGGGGGATGAAATGAATGTATGCAGGCACATTACTCACTGTATGTTATAAATGGACATAAATCAGTGCTCCCTGCCATTGATCAACACCTCAGTCCATATTAAAATGATTCCTGTCAGTGTTATGGATTTGTATTAATATTGCTTTAAGTTGTGTTATAATTTACTCATATACAAGTTAAAAGTTAAGATCATTTTAAGTTAATGCATTTGCTGTTTGGAAGTTTAAGCAATTGTCATATTTGTAGCTTCACTAGTCTTTACTGTGACATGCAGCCTGTTTTCAGCCTTGTCATGGTGCATTTTCCAGTTGGCCCAAGATGATATTTTAAGTATTTTAAAGAGCTTTAGCTGAAGAAGTCTCCCCTCAAAAGAAGACTCTATAAGTTTATCATAAATAGTAGCATTATTTACACTGAGGAGGAAGGGATTTTAAATATGTAACCAGCAACGTAAATAATGTGCAGCAGTGGAGCAGGAAGTGCAGTATTTTTGATAGGACCCCATGCCTGCCTTTGCTTTGTGCCCCAAATTTGTCAAATCCACCACTGCCTGTATGTACCTGTTTTTGTCCTGTACGAAAACGTTGGTGCACAATTAAATAACCTGACTGACCAAATACTACCCCACACTGATCACACATGTATGGCTTGTCTTCAGTGTGAATGCAGTTGTGATTTCTTAAATCAGCCACTCCACTAAACACTGATCATAGCTGTTGCTTCTCTCCAGACTGAACCCTCCCTTCATGAACATGATGTTTTACATTGTCCTCCATGTTACTGTAAAACATTTAGTTACTGTTACATCTAATACAAACTGAAATATTTGTATGTTAATAGACTGAGAGAGGTTAAAGTAACTAGAATACATTTACACATAGTACACATTCATACATGAATTCATGTCGCTGTGTAGCTTTTTGGCACGAGCTTGGTGGTGGTTTCACATACATGCATGTTAGTTCCTTTATTACGATTAATTAATAAAATATTAACATGTAAAAAATGAATGTGATATATAAATACACATGCACATGTTACAGAGAATGGAACACATAATAAATATATGACTTAACTGAGTTGCTTATTTGTCATTTAATTAATAAAATTCATCAACTAAAATATGAACAATGAAATGTTGTACAATAAAAT
The DNA here is from genome assembly GCF_933228915.1 of Telmatherina bonti. NCBI lineage: Eukaryota > Metazoa > Chordata > Actinopteri > Atheriniformes > Telmatherinidae > Telmatherina > Telmatherina bonti. The sequence goes on along the minus strand of NC_136633.1, from coordinate 19,160,624 downwards.
AAATATTGCTCAAATGAACTTCGCTCACATATATAACAGTTTATACAATATTCACCTTTTGTCTTCTCATCACCTGCTTGCCTCTCCTCCTTTTCTCTTTTGCTTTTCTTCACATCATTGCTGCTGTCTCCAGATTATTCTGTTCTCCTGCTACTTACTCATATTCTGTCCAATAGTTGATGCCATTGTTTTGGACAGTTTTTTTGTCCATCATTTACAAAAAGGAAGAAACATCTAGGTGTATTTAACAACAATGATCTCAAATAATGTGTTTCAAATTCTAAACCAATAAGTCTGAAAAAAATGGGATATGAGGTACATTTCAGCAAAAGTCAGCCCAAAAGATTTACACCACATGTATTTTCAGGAGGTGAAAGATAAAGAAAAACTGTTACACTTTCAGCCCCTTTATGATAGGAGACTTACAGCAAGAGCAAAAGCCAAACACAGACACCACTAATGACGGTTATCACTCACACTTCTCAAACCAGTCCCTTTGTTTTGTCTCTGTCCTCCATCTACTCTGTCCTCTTCTATCTGCACTTTTGTTTTCCACACCTTCCTTAGTTTTTCTGTTAATTTCAGATTTGACTCACTGAAACTTTTCCCATCAAGTACATAAATATAAAAAAATTTTGATTTTTTTTTTTTATCAGTAACACATTGACTATAATAACACTGTAATTCTGCTGCTATTTTTCATCTTATAAGGATCATGTAGAAACTTCTGGAATAACTAAACATTTCTCTGAAACAATAAACATCAATAAATAAATAAAATGCAGAGTAGAGCTGAAAGACTTTGTATTTAATGTTAATGATTTAACATACATCGGAGGTGGCTATTGTGTCATAAAGATGACTAAAACATCATTTATTATTATCTATCAGTAACAAAAAAAAACTTCATTTAGCTGTACTTGTAAAGTAAAGAAATGCAGTTACTGATAATCTGTCTGACAACAGTTGTTTTCTAATTAGTGTTTACAAAATAACAGGTACAGCTGAAACCATAAACGTAAAATGAGTCCAGGCGTCCCCTGAAAACGGAGAGAATGCATCAAAAATATCCTCGCAAGCATCCGATACAAAGAAACATACAACATTAAACATGAATTTACATTCATGTCATTTTATTGTTGTTATTTTGCTGTTTATTTATGTAGTTTATGGTGAATTTCTATAAACAGCCTTGGCACACAAGGAAGACTATGACATTTCTTCATTCATCAGTGCTCAATTCAAACTCATAAGCTTTACAAATCCATCTATATGACATCATGTTTAGAAGGAAAATATAAAAAAAACCGATGAATAATCTGAAACCCGATCTTTCCTGTCAAAGTCTCCAGAAGAGGCTCTTCTTCCTCCAGCTAATGCAGAGACACACAACCAAAAAGGCTGAGCTCAAATCCAACCCTGAATGCTGGGTAAAGTGGTGCAGTGAATCTGCTGTTGAAGGTGTGGAGGTGAATGTGTGTGTCTGAACAGACTCTGTAGAAGGACAAAGTTCCAGAAGTCCAGTCCAGATACACTCCCAGTCTGTTTGAGGTGGAAGGAGATGGAGGAATGTCTCTGATTTGGTTGTTGTGAATAGCAGAGCAAGCAGTCCCAGAGCAGTACAGACACCAGGACTGATCATTCCCTCCAATCAGGCTGCTGGTATTGTCTCCCTTCCTGTTGATTCCTTTGTAAGTCACTCCAATGCACACCATCCCCTCCCATTCAACCTCCCAGTAACAGCGTCCAGTCAGAGCATTTGTACAGAGCAGCTGGAGACATTGTTCAAACCTGTCTGGGTGGTTGGGATATGGCTGCTGCTCCTTTACCACCATCACCTTTCTTTTGTTGTCAGACAGTTGGAGGTTTCTGTGTGCTGAGTTTGAATCCAGGGTGAGTTGTTGAGCATCTACAGTAGCAAGACAATGGCTGTTAATCATTTCAAGCTCAATGTGCTGATTTGTTCATTTTATGGCATCTGTAAAACACACTTACACTTCCTCAACCCTGCTTGCAGGGTCCAGGCTCCACCATGGTCCACTCTGAGGTGCAAACAGAGTCAGGACACCAAAATCAACTAGATTACGGGATTCAAGATAACACTCCTATAAAAGAATCAAATGTTCCTCCAACATCAACTTCGATTTCTAGGATCTGGAAGAACAAGTTCTGCTTTCATGCATCATTAAACTCTACTTCTATATCACACCACCAGTCTTACAGCTGCTAATTGACTCTCTTAAATGTTTCCTCATCTAGAAAAGTTAAGCTTGTTAAATACTAAGCAAGAAATTTATCCCTGATCACAAGGCTGCAAGAACAAGGAAAATGTTCATTCTGCTTGATGTTCTATTGAAATGTGCGACCACAAGCTGAATTTAGGATTATCTGTCACTCTGTGCTGCCTGATTAAAACAGAATATCCTGTGTATTTTTCATACAAATAGTTAATTTTATTGTTAGTTTAATATCATTGAGCCACATTTTTGTGGCAATTTGATCTTTAACCCATTGGCATTCCCACAATCCTTCTTGAACTCTTTCTTTTGCCAACTTTAGAGAGAAAACTAGTATGTTACAGTTATTAACCGTGGCTGCAGCAGGTCTCGTCATACCTAAGAGTCTCCAGTCTCCAATGTGGATCCTTCAGTCCAGCAGAGAGAGGCTTCACTGCATCCTCCCCTGGATGGTTGTAACTTAGGTCCAGTTCTCTCACATGGGAAGGATTGCAGGTCAAAGCTGAGGCCAGGGAAATACAGCCCTCCTTGGTAATCAGGCATCCCGACAGCCTTCAAAGCCAACATGACACATTTGACAAGTTTCATATTGGACTTTAAGGCATGTTGACAGAGTTTCACTTTTTTCTTCCATTTTAACCGATAAAATGTCACATTTCACTGTTTGTCTCAAGCAAACTCTTACCTGAGCACCTCCAGTTTACAGTGTGGACTCTGCAGCCCAGCACACAACCTCTTCACTCCTGAATCCTGCAGGTCGTTGTTACTCAGGTCCAACTCTCTCAGACTAGACGACTGAGAAGTAAGAACAGAGGCCAGAGCTTTACAGCTTCTCTCTGATAGATTGCAGCAATTCAACCTGAAGAAAAGGAAACCAGAAAAGATTAAGTTCTCCTCTGTTTTATAAAGAAATAACAAATTGGAGATAATGTACCTACAGAGCTTTGTTGGAGGCTTTGACCACCGGCAGCAGCTTCAGAAGAGCCTCCTCTGAAGCAGAGTATTTCTTCAGGTCAAACACATCTAGATCATTGTCTGACGACAGGAGGATGAAGACCAGAGCTGACCACTGAGCAGGAGACAGTTTGTCTGTGGAGAGATGTCCTGATCTGAGGCACTGCTGGATTTCTGTCACCAGAGAATGATCCCTCAGTTCGTTCAGACAGTGAAATAAGTTGATGTACTTCTCTGAAGACGTCTTCTTTTCTACCTTCTTCTTTATGTACTGAACTGTATCCTGATTGGTCTGTGAGCTACTTCCTGTCTGTGCCATCAGGCCTCGTAGGAGATTTTGATTGGTCTGCAGTGAAAGACCCAGGAGGAAGCGGAGGAACAAGTCCAGGTGTCCGTTCGGACTCTGCAACGCCCCGTCCACAGCACTCTGGTAGAATTCTGTCAGTGAAGAAACACTTACTTTTCTTTTGGGGTTCTTGAAGATTTTATGATTTTCTTCCAGCAGGTTTATTCCAGTGTTGACGAAGGTCAGATGGACATGAAGAGCAGCCAGAAACTCATGAACACTCAGATGGATGAAGCTAAACACCTTGTCCTGGTACAGTCCTCTCTCCTCTATAAAGACTTGTGTGAAGACTCCTGAGTAAACTGAAGCTGCTGCGATGTCGATGCCACAATCTGTCAGGTCTGCTTCATAGAAGATCAGGTTTCCTTTCTGCAGCTGTTCAAAGGCCAGTTTTCCCAGAGACTCAATCATCTCCCTGCTCTCTGGACTCCAGTGTGGATCTGTTTCAGCTCCTCCATCATACTTGACCTTCTTGATTTTGGTTTGAACCACCACAAAGTGAATGTACATCTCAGTCAGGGTCTTGGGTAGCTCTCCTTCCTCTCTGGTTTTCAGAACATCCTCCAGAACTCCAGCAGTGATCCAGCAGAAGACCGGGATGTGGCACATGATGTGGAGGCTTCGTGAGGTCTTGATGTGGGAAATGATCCTCTTGGCTTCACTTTCACCTCTGAACTTCTTCCTGAAGTACTCCTTTTTCTGAGAGTCAGTAAAGCCTCTGACTTCAGTCACCATGTCCACACAGTCAGGGGGGATCTGATTGGCTGCTGCAGGCCGTGTAGTTATCCAGATGTGAGCAGAAGGAAGCAGGTTCCCCCTGATGAGGTTAGTCAGCAGCACATCCACTGAGGTGGACTCTGTAACATCAGTCAGGATCACATTGTTGTGGAAGTCCAGAGGAAGTCGACACTCATCCAGACCATCAAAGATGAAGACGACCTGGAAGTCTTCAAAGCTGCAGATTTCTTTGGTGTCAGTAAAGAAGTGATGAACAAGTCCCACCAAGCTGAACTTTCTCTCTTTCAGCACATTCAGCTCTCTGAAAGTGAATGGAAATGTGAACTGGATGTCCTGGTTGGCTTTGTCTTCAGCCCAGTCCAGAGTGAACTTCTGTGTTAAGACAGTTTTCCCGATACCAGCCACTCCCTTTGTCATCACTGTTCTGATCGGTTCATCTCTTCCAGGTGGGAGTCTGAAGATGTCTTCTTGTCTGATGGTTGTTTCTGCTCTGTCTGATTTTCTGAATGCTGCTTCAATCTGTCGGACCTCATGTTCATTATTGACCTCCGTAGCCCCTCCCTCTGTGATGAAGAGCTCTGTGTAGATCTGATTCAGAAGCGTTGGGTTTCCTGCTTTAGCAATCCCTTCAGTCACACACTGGAACTTTTTCTTCAGATTGGATTTCACTTTACTTTGACAATGTGGGGCAACGGTTTCTGAAAAAGAAGCAACAAACAAGACCAGTAAATTATAAAGACAAACCTAGAAGCCGTAACATGTTATGAAGGTCTCTTACTGCTGTAGAGTAAGTCAGCCAGACAATGCTGCTTCATCCTCCTCAGGGAGGAAAGCGTGAGCTTCAAAAAGGCATCTCTGCTGATCCTCCACTGCTCTTCTTCTGCACCCTCCAGCTTTTCCTCTTCCTCCATCTTACTGATTTTTTTGTTATCTAAGATCATAAGGATCCTCTTCAGCTCAGACTTCATCAAAGTCACAATATTTTCCTCAAGAAGCTGAAAGAATAATGCTCAAGTTAGACAGAGGTCAGATTAATCAGACTTATATCATCGCTGATAAGCCACTTGGACATTCTGGAATTTGGAAAAGAAACAGACATTTGAACGGCTTATATAAGAAAAAATAAAGCATAACTTGAATAAAAGTGCTTTACCATAAAAATCTGTATGTTTTATGAAATTAAATACTTTTTATAATTAACATTTCAAGTAACACGAATGAAGAAATTTTTCTATATGACTGATATCCTTATGAATGTATGAAATGTGCCATTGATATTTATCTTACCTGTATTTAATTTTGAGCTTAAATTTCAAACAAAAAAGTGGACATTTAGAGCACAAAATTAAAGATTTCGGAGTTTAAAACAAAGGGTTAAATTATTTTATTTACACACCTAATCCTAACCCTTTTATCTGCAATAACTTAACTATTGAATGTGTTCCAGTGCCAATATCAATAATAATAATAATAATAATACACAATACATCACTGATTGTTTCATATCTTATGTTGTATAATTTTTTGAATTTTGCTTAAATATACCTATTGTTTGGCATATTCTTCTTGTGAACCCCTCTTTTAAAAAATACATTGATGTTTTAGCATTTATGCTCACAATGGTTTTTATTTATTTGTTTGTTTGTTTTTTGTTTGTTTTGCCAAATTTGCTCTCCGTCACTTGAAACAACTTTCAGACACTATTCAGCATTTGGTCATTTTTAACTTTATGTATTATCTGAAAAATTTGAAAAGTGATTTTATCTTTGTTGTGGAAATTTCATTTTTCTAGCTTTGGTATTTATTTATTTTATTATCCTTAGCATATATTAATTTCTGATGGTTATTATGTAGGTATGAAGAGGCCATGCTGACCTTAAGAACTTAAGCTTAGTTACACAGTGTCTGCTTATTCACCCTTACAGGCAGATAATGTGTAGAGGCCCTGAGATGTCTGCATTCAGACATCTGGGATCTGATGAACTAAAAATACTCTCTTCCTTTGATGTGTTTTACAGCTAGGGAGTCAGATACCAGGGTACCAGTAGGGAGATTATAATTTAGTGATCAGTTTGACCAAACAACAACATTTCTTTGTTTAGAATAACACTATGACATGCAATTGACATCCTGTTAGTTGAAGGCTATAAAGGGTAGTTTTGTCTAGGATTCTTTAGACCGTTTTCAGATTTCTTATCCGTCGGACCTCTGAACTGTCTCTGCATGTTTAGTTTGTAATACTCTGTTCTTTCTTATCTTCTGTTCAATAAACTTTGTAATCTTTTCACTTCAAAACCAGACTCATCATCACTGACAGACCCTTTTCCACAACATCTTCAAATTTTGATATTTTCTGATGAACAGTGAGTTTGTTGATTTCATATGATTGGATAAGTCACATATGGTCATATGAATCTATAAATAATGACAGATTTTTTATAAAGAACTGAAGTTGATAGGTATGTAGAAACTGATAGTTTAGATTTTTCTTCCAGCTCCATTTCTTTTTATCTATTTTTACTCCAAGAAATTTTTATTTAAGACTCTTTCAGTTTTATTTTATGCTACAGTCATTTAGCAGAGACTTTTTCCAATGTGACTTACACCTGAAAGTGAGAACAGCACAAGCAAGAAGCCAAACTGGACAGGACATCATAATAAAGTGGTAGACTGGTGGGAGTCTAGTTGCACACACGTGCTAACTGTTTATTTATCTTTACTTTCTTATTTGTGGTGGTTGATCTATTCTAAAATACCCTGTACTTTCTTTCATTTCAACTTAAGAAAGAGGAGGGTTTTTTTTTTAATCATATATATATATATATATATATATATATATATATATATATATATATATATATATATATATATATATATATATATATATATACACATATGTGTGTGTGTGTGTGTGTGTGTGTGTGTTATTGAAAAAAGTCAGGGATTTATGACAAATGGGCATAAAAATATAAAACAAAGAAAACATAAAACAAAAAATTATGTATATGCTTATGTCTGAAGTTATTAGAATGATCTGATGTGACCATTTTTGGTAAAATTATATTAGAGATTTTTATGACACTTTTACATGCAGAACTATTTTGGTACATTAGGATCATCAGTGTCATAACTGTGCCTGCAGGGATGCAGTAAACAACAGCTGAAGGCCAGAAATACTCCAGAAGTAGGAATAGATCTCCTCAGGTTACAATATAGAATCAGTGACCTCTACCAGATGAGTCAGATGTCCCATTTATGGAAATGCTTCAAGAATAAAACTGTGAAGAGGGGCTATGGAGACGATTTCTCTCCCAAGCAGCCTTCTTTTACCCACCAAAATTCTGTCAATCTCAAGAAAAACAGTGATCTCAGCTATTGGCCACCGTGTCCTCTGTAGTATCAACTGAAGTCGTTTCCACAACAGTAGTCAAAGATAAAGACTGTCAGTACATCAGTGTTCTCATTAATTACTGACCTAGTCAATGCCGTAATAACCTCATATCAAAAATTCCACTTTGCAACTTATCTTTTGAAAAATTTGGTTTTTTTTGTTGTTTTCTCATTGAAAAAAAAAACCAGTTTTACTATTACATAAAGGGCAAAAAAAATACAGGTGGTCTTTGGGTTATGTGGTTCTTGACTTACTTCATGTTGACTTTACAATGCTCATTGAATAAATGTCAATAAAAAAGTAGAGCAAGTTTCGAAGTTACAAGTTTCCATATAAGCTCTTACGACGCATGACCCAGAGACTGAGAAGATGCCTCAGTGCGTGCATATTTATTTTATTTTAATTGAAATGTCTTCAATTGTCTGTACTTTTTTCCATTAATATGATGTGTGTACTGCGATGGATTGGCGAGCTGTCCAGGGTGTACCCTGCTTTTGCCCAAAAGACAGCTGGGATAGGCTCCAGCTGCCCCGCGACCCTGAATTGGACTGAGTGGTTTGGAAAATGAATGAATGATGTGTGTATTTAGGTAGTTATTTAGTGATTAAGGGGGTATTTAAGGGTAAAAATCCATGCAGAATTTTGGGTTACACCGCAGCGTGGGAACAGAACTTGGTTGTAAACCGAGGACTGCCTGTATATAAATAATATTAAAATAAACTACATCTATGCTTAGGTCTGAATTTGTCAAGAAGAAGTGATGTGAAAAAAGTGAAAAATAATTATATTTACTAAGTTAACAAATGCTAGTTTTTTAATGGACCCTGAGGGTTACGCCAACTGATTTCCACTTCTCTCACCCAGAGCCGTACACAAGGTTTCAGGAACTCTGAATATTCGCCACCCATTGTCACCCACAAATATCAAACAACGTATGTTTCACAGAATCTCTTTTTCTTACATGTTTTATTATGTTTTTGCTTCAGAATTAGATAACATTGGCTTGAAGTTAAAAGGTGTGTGTTTATCAACTTTGCTCTTCTCATTTTACATGGGAAAGTTTCTATTCTAGTTTTTGGCATATTTCAAAAGAGGTTCCTACTTTAGAAGTGTATGATATGATATCTTTAGTGTCCATTTCTTAAGTTTGTTTTAGTAAATTTGTTACAGTTCTATCCTATTCTATTCTTTCTTTTTGTTTTTTCTTTATTACATTCAATTTATTTAGAAAATTATTTTTTCTAACAAGTGTACTAATTTATCCCTTAGTTATATACATATACTGATGTAATGTAGGTGAAAACAGAAACACTGTCAGCATGCGGTTGCTGCACTGAAGGATTCTATTAATCAGACCACTTATTTTCATTCAGTCTGTGGGGTGTGCAGTTAATGCTTGTCTTCATGTAAAAACCTTAAAGATGAAGTCCAAATCTGTTGCATTCTGGTGTGCAGACTGACCACTGAGCATCTCTGGCCTCCCCTGATCAAATCTGCAGGAAATGCATAAGATGTCCATAAATGCACACCACTGGTTAGAGTGTTTTGTAGTCAATTAAAAACAAACAAAACATTTTTGCTCATATGAGTTAACGCACAACACACCCGTCTTTGATGTTGAGGGGGAAATCCATGGAGTGGTTGCTCTTCATTGACACAGAGCTGGTGACAGATGAGGCTTTTCTGTCAGGATATATGCAGTAGGAAACATAAAACATGAAGAACAACTATGATCTGAGTGATAAAGCCAAACATTTAAACTTGAACAACTTGAGTTTTCCAGTAAACGGCAACTGGACTTTCGTTCTTTCCTTCGCTTAGAAAATGAAGAGAAAAAGACTAAAATTTTGAATAAAATATAGTAGTTAATGAAGAACACACCCATCTTTGATGTTAAGGGGGAAATCCATGGAGTGGTTGCTCTTCATAGAGACAGAGCTGATGACAGACGAGGTTTTTCCATCAGGATAGACCCTGTAGGAAACATAAAACATGAAGAATGAGAATTAGTGATAATCTAGGAACAGGGAATCTGTGTATTCCTTTCAACAGAAGGAAAAGGAATAATTTTCTGGTTTGTTTTCTGAGTTTCTTCCAACTGGAAAAGAATTGGTTAGCAGACGAAGCCACAACCAGTTTAAGTGTTTTATAATCAATCAGAATGTGATTATCTAGTAGTTAATGCAGAACACACCCGTCTTTGATGTTGAGGGGGAAATCCATGGAGTGGTCGCTCTTCATGGAGACGGAGCTGATAGCAGACGAGGTTTTTCCGTCAGGATAGACCCTGTAGGAAACATAGAATTGCAGGAAAGATGAGTGCATGGCCTTGATGACAAAGGACTTACCAACATATCAGCAAATCTCCTTCTGCTTCTGATAGTTTCAGTGTAAGACTATGAAACCTGGCAAACGAGGATTTAAACCTTCACCTTCTATGAAATGAGCGAGGTTCATGTTTAGAGCTCTGAGGCTGTCCTGCAGAGGGACCCCTGGTCAGAGACACCCTGCTGGCTTCAGGGGACTTTGCTCTTTCCCTTGGAAATCTGATACAAGCATAAACAGAAATGACAGACTCATGATTACATTTTCATTTTAAGTCATGTCATGAAAGTTCATCTGTCAATGATAAACTTCTACCAGGAAAAAGTTATTCTGGAAATAATGAGCTGTAAAACCAAATTGCATACGGGAAGGAAGGGTTCAGCTGCCTTACTGTAGACTGCCAACTTACTGCAAAGCAATGTTCAGAAGATGTTATTCATAAAACTTTATTGATCTAGAGTCATAAAATGTTTAAAATGTAACTAAACTGGATGGAAATAAATGACTAACCAGTATTTACATAAAAGTAACTGAAGTTTTCTTGTTTTTATTTTATTTAAAGTAAAAACATTAAATTATCACGACGAGAAGTGAAAGTGACTCTTTAGTTTCAGTTTTTAAGAATATTTTAGTTGCTTGAAGTGAAAAACTTCTTCACTGGTTCAGTCTGCAGAGAAGCAGTTTATTCGATTTATTCGTTTCCTGTACCACTTAGTCCAGTTCAGGGTCACAGGGAAGCTGGAGTCTTTCTCAGCTATAAGAATGTAAAACGCAGGTTACACCTGCACAGGTCGCCAGTCCATCCCAGAGTCAACACAGAAGGACTAACAACCATAGCATTCACTCCAAGGGAGAATTTAGAGTGACTAGTTAACCTAACATGCATGTCTTTGGACGGTGGGAGGAATCCAGAGTACCTGGACAGAACCCAGACATCCACAGAGAGAACATGCAGAAATATTTAGAACGTAAAGCGATCTCCACATGCCAGATTGACGCAGGAAAAAAAGGATGAAGGTCAAAACTTCAAAAAATGTCAGCAAAACTGTCCTTAAACACAACTTGAGTTGACATCAGGTTGATGTTTTTAATGGCAGCAGTGACAGAAACACCTGAAATTATCTTAAGAAAAGCAAAGTCCCTTTAAATCATCTGAAATTTCAGAGCGAAGGATGAATGATGTGTTTTTTTTTCACATTTATATGACTTTATATCTAGTAGATCTAAAGCCATAAAGATGTTACAAAGTCCACATAAAGTCATTCCAGGTCAAAAGTGCGACATTAGTGTCAACGATGAAACTCCAGCAAAACATATCGTTATCATCAGGTCAGTTATTGATCACATGCTTCCAGGCAGAAACACACAACCATCTGTGTGTGTGTGTGTGTCAACTGCTTTACCTTCTCATGCTGGAAACAACGTGGAGCCACACTGATCAGAGAACAACCTGAAAGAAGGAAACATGGATCAGCTGCACGCGGAAGCTGCCAACACGCTCAGAATAATGATTTAACACATCACATTATACCTGGATCAGAATCTTCTCAATCAAGTAGAAGAAGAAAGATCCTGATCAATATATATATAATATATATTTATATATATATATATATATAAATATATAAAATGGATTCAGTAGAACAATCAGGAGAAAGGAAATGCAGACTTGATTAGTTTTTTTATGTCTACTCTGACTTTAGACAGAAAATTTCCTTTTTATCACACATGAGCGTTGCAGTTGGTTTTACATTTGACATGTGTTGACATGTAAAACTTACTGTCACTTCAGTCTTCTTCAGAAACGTCATTGTCGAGAATGTTTCTGAAGACTGACGTGACAGTCGACACAAATGTAAAACCATCTCCTTTCTCAATACTCATGTCTGATAAAGAAAAAATAAATAAATTTTACATCTAAAGGAAATGACAGTTGAGATCAGCTGGGTTGAAAAGAAAAGCCATTAAATCTGATTGCATAACTAATATAATGCTGGAAGAGATTATTCTGAAGGAAATGCAACATCAGAGACAGAAATTAGATCTTCTGCTTACTCAGCTCATTGTTGTGGACCTCATTTATCCGTTCAGACGTCTGCAAGTGTCTCTGTGAGAAAAACACTCATTCTAACGATCTTGTTTGTCTGAAACAGCTCTTAACTTCACTTATCTTATCAATAAAAGCCTGAGGTCAGAGATCACTTCATTTCCCGTCCCTGCATTGAGTCTGGTTACATCACAGTAATAAACTGCACAGTACAAGCAGCAAGTAACAGACTGTTGGGTGTTTTCCACTTGAACCTTAATTTTATTTTGTAACATATCTTTTGTATATTGAATATGTTTATCCTGGCTGACAAATATCCTGGTTTATCCTGGCTGGAAAATACATTCAGATGAACTTGTTGACATAGAGAGGTGTTGTAAGAAAAGTGGCTGAAAAATCCTGTCTGCAGTCTGTTGTACATATTGTTGTATTAGGACAATATGCATTATTAGCACTGCAGTTTTATAAGTATCAGTATTATTGTGTTCAAAATGCCAGACTAACCTGTAAGTACTGCAGTGCGCTGTCCTGAACATGTTTTTACTTAAACCAGTAACGTCCAGAAAATGTATTTAAAAAGGCCCACAGTCACAGAGCCATGGCATTTCCCATGAAGTTTCTTCAAGGATATCCAAAGCACAAACACTCCTTATGTCTCAAATAGAAAGAGGGAACTTTTTTCCAACTCCTGCCAAGACCTGACACTCATCAGGAGATCCAGTCAGTAGTTTCTTTAGAATACCCTAATGTAAAAACAGTTATCATATCATACTATATTTTAAACTATGAAGATTTTTTACTTTATGCCTATAAACTGCACGTGTACTACAATCATGGTGATTAGGTGATACTACCCTTTGGTGATGTTGTATTGCTTGACTTCGAATGAGCTGCCGGTTGCTGAGGCAGCAGCTGATATTGTTCCCTCTGCCAGGTTGCATTTTTCTAATTTGTTCACAGAGAAAAACAATCATGAATGATATACACTGCGCAAAACAATAAAGGGAAGACGAAAGTAACACATTGTAGATCTGAATGAATGAATGAAATATTTTTATTAAATAATTTGTTCTTTCCGTAGTTGAATGTGCTGACAACAAAATCACAAAAAATTATCAATGAAAATCATTGGATAAACCCATGAATGTCTGGATTTGGAGTTATACTCAAAATGAAAGTGAAAAGACACACTACAGGCTGATCCAACTTTGATGTAATGTCCTTTAAACAAGTCAAAATGAGGCTCAGTAGTGTGTTTGAACTCTGCGTGCCTGTATGACCTCCCTACAATGCCTAGGCATGCTCCTGATAAGGTGGTGGATGTTCTGCTAAGGGATCTCCTCCCAGACCTGGACTAAAGCATCTGCCAACTCCTGGACAGTCTGTGGTGCAACTTTACGTTGGTGGATGGGGCTAGACATGATGTCCCAGATGTAGTCTGGGGGACATGCGGGCCTGTCAGTAACATCAATGCCTTCGTGTTGCAGGAACTGCTGACAGGAACTGCTGACATATATATATATATATATATATATATATATATATATATATATATATATATATATATATATATATATATATATATATATGTAGATATATATATATATATATATATATATATATATATATATATATATATATATATATATATATATATATATATATATGTAGATATAGATATTTAGAATACCAGGTGCTGTAAGCTTTTGCACTTTTACCAACAACCAACAGAGGGCGCTGTTGCGCCATCAGCGCTTCATGCTTTTTCCTCACACTTTTTTTGGGGGGTTTTTTTGTTTGTTTTTTTTTGTCTTGTCCAGCATTTAAGCAAGCAGACTGATGTTCTGGATGCTGTGTTCTGCTGAGCAAATTTATTTTGCCAAGGGGAACTTTTAAAGATGTAATGATCCCCTTGTATTTCTTGATTCTTATTTTATTTTTCTATTTGCTTTGGATAATAGTTTGTATTACAGAGTTTATGCTGCTGGACCTGACCGGAAAGGACAGGAAAGGGGCAGAAAGAGAACAGAAAAGAGAACATAAAAAACAAAAAGAGATCAATGCATACACGTATATGCACATACATACCCACCTACATACACTACTCACAAAAAGTTAGGGATATTTGGCTTTCAGGTGAAATTTATGGAAAATGCAATATGTTCATGCTACAGTGATATAATATCATAAAAGTAAGACATTTAAGTAGAAGGATGCACTGCTGATTTCCTCATCTCAAAAAATTCATTCAACACAAAAGGTAACAACAATGGTAGTTACACCACAACAAAAAATTTGAACGTCTCAATATCTGGTCATGTGCCCTTGAGCATCAATTACAGCTTGACAACGACGTCTCATGCTGTTCACAAGGCAACTTATTGCCTGCTGAGGCAATAAGTTGAGGAAATATATATATATACACATATAT